>NW_024070204.1:10614303-10782607 GCF_014754425.2 Oryx dammah
GCTGCGCCCCGCGCCACCTGTGCCGCCGCCGCCGCCGCCGCCGCCGAGGGCGAGGCTCCTCCCGCGGCGCGCGGCAGCCTCAGCCTCCACCTATGCCTCGGCGGCCGGCTCGGGCGCCCGGCTCGTGAGGCAGCGTCCGCCCCGCCGCCCGGACCTGCCCCGGGTGCCGAGCATGCCCAGTGCCGCCGCCGGAGCGCCGCGCTTCGCCGCGCTTATTCCACTTCTCCTGGTTTTCGCGGCAGCAGCGGGGGAGAGGGGAGGAGGCTGCGGGTTGGGAGAGGGCTGAGCATCCTTGGGAACGCACACCCCGGCCCTCAGATGGGTGGATGCTCGGGAACCCGGCGAAAGCTGGAAGGGACCGGAGGAAGGCCTGGAACCCCGGGTTGGACCGAGGCTCAAAGGGCCGGTTCCTTCATGTACGTGCAACATGCTGACAGTTTATTGTGTGGCAGATGTCAGCGTGCAAAACAAAGGGCAGGGATGGAAGGGGTTCTAAGGGAGCAGGTGTGTGCGTTGGGGCCGGCGGCAGGCTGACTGTGCCTGAGCTGGGTGGAGATGGAGTCTCTCAAATTCTGTGGTTCTAGACCAAACATCGCCAGGACAGCCACCTCCGATCTCCCCACTGCGTCTGTCCCGTCTTCCCGTCACTTCCAGTGCTTCGATGAAACACGCTGTTCGCGGGAGGAGAGACTTTGTCCTTAAATGAAATCCCTTTGATTTGGAACCTGGAATGTATGTAACTTCCTGCTAGAAAGACTTGTCTAGTCTGGAACTTGAATAGATCGTAATGCTGAACTCCCCTCCTCCCTCCTCTTCCTTCAGCGCCCCCTCTTCTTTCTTCTAACTTCAGCGCTTCGGCCACCTCATCTTCCTCCTCCTCGCCCCCCCCCCACTCCCAGTCTAAGATGAAAACCCTTACCCGTTGCTTCCCCCAAAGTTTCCCTATACCCCCTGCATCGTACTCTTCATTTTCAGCTTGTTCTGTGTCACCTCCTGGTTTGACAGCTGATTGACTCCTTGGGGACTTTTCTCTACCTCTCTTGCTGTGAAATACAGCGAGTAGAAATCACCGCAGTGAACAGTGAAAGTCTTGTTAGAAAACAAGACCCTTGACTTGTGCCCAAGAGGTCCTCTGGGCCTTCACCCGAGTCCTCTCTTTCAAAAGTCATGTCTGGACTCAGTCCTATTGCAATTCCAAGACTTAAGACAGGCATAGTGCACCGTTCCGGGGACCAGGGCGACTTCCTAATAATGTCACAGCGCACCATCCCTGACCCTGTGGACCCCAGACTGACTGTGGTTATGAGCTTCTCCCCTCTCCCTCTCCCCCTCCCCGGCGCTGGTTTCCGAGACACAGACAGGCATGAGAGCCGTCCAGGAAATTGTCATCAGAGGGCTTTGAGGGGCTTGTGATTCTCAGGAAGAGTTGCTGTTTTGTGTCAAAAGAGATTATCCAACAAAGTTAAATGACGTGAATATTTATCCTGGGCTATTCTCTAGTATTCTTTGGAGGAAGTTAATATGATTTGAAGTAAGAGCAAAGGAGGAAAGTTTAAACAGGTTTGCCATGGTCAGGTTCATCAGACTCTTTTGCCATCCCATGGACTGTAGCCCTCCAGGCTTCTCTGTCCGTGGGATTTCTCAGGCAAGGATACTGGAGTGGGTTGCCATCTCCTCCTCCAGGGGCTCTTCCAGACCCAGGGATGCAATCCACATCTCCTGTATTGACAGGCAGATTTTTTAGCCCTGAGCCACCAGGGATGTCCTTTAAATTGGTTAAATAAACAGAAACAAATGAAGGGGGCAGCATATTAGGCAAGGACCTTTGACAACAGTGCAAATGCTCATTTTTAACTCTCCTACCTCAGGCAGGGCAGGCATAGATATACATAGGCTTGGTCTCACCTGCAAAAGTAGTTCTCCAGCCTGGCTCCAAGTTTAAAGCCAGCTCTGTGTTAAAATACTTCAGACTCCTCTGAGGGAGGACACTGCAGGGCCCTTTTCAGCAGATGTTGAACTATATTTTTTATTTCAGGTCTCAGAAAGGCAGTTCAATTACTGTGGAGTATTTGGTACAAGACAAATTAGCAGCACTGTATCCATTAGGCCACATTATGTTTTAAAGGATGTTCCTTGTTTTCACCAATGCTTTGGTCAGATTTATGGGGGGGAATTTTAACTGTGCCTTTTTGCATCTGTGTACTATTTGAATCTTTTAACTCAGGAAGTCTTGGAGGGTATGCAAACTTGGAGGTCAGTTACACTTCGAATTAAATCTGAGATAAGTGTATAGATATCATCCATACAAAATCTATGCGTCTTTTATGAATATATAGGTCTAAGTTAGAAACGTAATTTTCTACAATTTTTTTAGTTGTTTTTGAGATGAGCAATAGCAAACCCTATTCACTAACTGTACACCTTGGAAGTGACCCATAGGCAGTTCTTATAGGCTTCTTTAAAGGGCAGGTGATCTCTGTTCTTCTAACATAATGCGTACTCTAAGATATTAGTAAATGCACAATTTGAAAATATTGAAAAATAAAAACGATACTGGGTCGTGTTCCATCTTGGAATGACTCACTGCTGCCATCTTTTGCCTCTTACTTATAGATAGTTTCTGTAAAAAGGAATAATCTGAATTCTCTAGTTCACTATGAGACCAACAATTATTAACTCATTATTTTCAGATTGTAGTACTCAATGCTGAAAGAGAAATCTTTACTTTTTCTTCTGTGTATACATCAAAAGAGTTGTGTGTTCAGAAATCACATGTCAATATTGAAACTTCTACCTCTTGATTTTTCAAATCACTTCAAAATTTGAAGCAAATAGGTTTTTCATCAGGTTGGGAAGATCCCCTGGAGAAGAGAGAAGCTACCCACTCCAGTGTTCTGGCCTGGAGAATCCCATGGACTATATAATCCATGGGGACACAGAGTCAGACAGGACTGAGCAACTTTCACTGTCATGTTTTACATGGGGATTTTATTTATTGTTTTTAGGAATAAGACCAAATAGTTTAAAATATTCTTATACATTAATGTATCATTTTATATAATTTAAAGTATGCCAATTTTAGGAGAGTGACAGTTGTTTGATTGGAGTGATTTAAATATAGCAATGTTACTTGCCTTGAGGTCCAAAGAGAAGATAATATTCCTGTAATTTTTAAAATGAAGGAAACGACAACCCACTCCAGTACTCTTGCCTAGAAAATCCCTTGGATGGAGGAGCTTGGTGCAGGCTACTGTCCATGGGGTCGCAAAGAGTCGGGCATGACTGAGCGACTTCACTTCAATCATTGATAAACAACCGGAAATTTCTCAAGTTGGAATGTTAAACTATGAGTGATTGTTGTTGCTGCCCAGCACTTAAATAGGAGTAGTAATGACAGTCCTTTAAAATATACATTTTATTTTTAAAATAAAATTCTTTAAAATAGGAACATAACTATATATATGTGTACACATATATGTTTGTTGTTGTTGTTTAAGTCACTAAGTTGTATCTGACTCTTTTGTGGCCCCATGGACTGTCTCCCACTAGGCCCCTCTGTCCATGGGATTCTCCATGCTGGAGAATGTACTGGAGTACATTGCCATTCCCTCCTCTAGGGGACCTTCCTCCAGGAACAGAACCCAGGTCTCCTGTGTCTCCTGCATAGGCAGGTGGATTCTTTATCACTGAGCTGCCTGGGAAGCCCATATATATGAATATATATATGGGACTAATAAACACTGTTACTGAATCACTGCAGATGGTGACTGCAGCCATGAAATTAAAAGACACTTACTCCTTGGAAAGAAAGTTATGACCAACCTAGATAGCATATTCAAAAGCAGAGACATTACTTTGCCAACAAAGGTCCATCTAGTCAAGGCTATGGTTTTTCCAGTGGTCATGTACGGATGTGAGAGTTGAACTGTGAAGAAAGCTGAGCACCGAAGAATTGATGCATTTGAACTGTGGTGTTGGAGAAGACTCTTGTACGGATGTGAGAGTTGAACTGTGAAGAAAGCTGAGCACCGAAGAATTGATGCATTTGAACTGTGGTGTTGGAGAAGACTCTTGAGAGTCCCTTGGACTGCAAGGAGATCCAACCAGTCCATCCTAAAGGAGATCAATCCTGGGTGTTCATTGGAAGGACTGATGCTGAAGCTGAAACTCCAATACTTTGGCCACCTCATGTGAAGAGTTGACTCATTGGAAAAGACTCTGATGCTGGGAGGGATTGGGGGCAGGAGGAGAAGGGGACGACAGAGGGTGAGATGGCTGGATGGAATCACCGACTCGATGGACATGAGTTTGAGTGAACTCCGGGAGTTGGTGATGGACAGGGAGGCCTGGCATGATGTGATTCATAGGGTCACAAAGAGTCGGACACGACTGAGCAACTGAAATGAACTGAGCTGAACTGAAAGTAAGTTTTCTAATTTGAATTAACAATTTTAATTAAGACCAAAGTTCAGGTTACTGAATTATTTGGTCTGAAACTTCACACTTTCATACAAACTACCTTTTACTGCTGCTGCTACTCATGTGATGATGCCATTCATTCATTCACCAGCAAATGTTTATTGAACACCTTCTGTGGTTCAGATGCAGGATGAAATTGGGGAAATCAAGAGCACACATAACAAGAAAACAAAATCCCTACCTTCATGGAATTTAATTATAAATTGGGGTTATAAATTTTATATTATAAATTGGTGATGGAAGAAAAGAAAGCACACTGAGAGATAACCATGCTCAAGTTGCCTTGAAAGTGAAAGTGAAAATGTTAGTCGCTCAGTCCCATCACACTGTTTGTGACCCCATGGGCTGTAGCCCGCCAGGCTCCTCTGTCGATGGAATTCTCCAGGCAAGAATACTGGAGTGGGTAGCCATTCCCTTCTGCGAGGGATCTTCCCAAATCTGGGATCAAACCCAGGTCTTCTGCATAGCAGGAAGATTCCTTACCATCTGCACCATACTTATTTCTTTCTAACAAATAAGACTTGGACTAAAATAATCATCAGTACCATAGGCATATAAGTCATATAGACAATGTGCTATGTGCTTATAGTATTGATGATAGGCTTATGGTACTGATGAGTCTTTTATTCAATGTCTTTCCTTCCATGTTTTCTCATTGTTTTTGCCTCCTCCAGGTATTTTGTGATTTAGGCCAGGCATGGTGAGAAAACAGGACTTATAGTACTGAAGCAAAGCAAGAAGGATACAGAGTGCTTTCAGTAATGGCTAAAGTTCTTAGAGATCCTTAGAGATTCTTGGAAATCATTGGAGATCCTTAGAGATCTTTGGAGATCCTTGGAGATCTGGGGCTTCCCTTGTGACTCAGCTGTTAAAGAGTCCACCTGCAATGCAGGAGACCTGGTTAAATCTCTGGCTTGGAAAGATTTCCTGGAGAAGGGAATGGCTACCCACTCCAGTATTCTGGAATGGAGAATTCCAAGGACTGTGTAGTCCATGGGGTCACAAAGAGTTGGACACAACTAAGTGACTTTCACTTTCATTTTCTTGGAGATCCAGTGGAACATTCATGAACTCAGTGAAAGAATCAGTGAGGAGGGAGATATCTAGCAAAGGTACCTACACATATCAAAAGTTACAACCTGGTACTAAAATGTCGAAATCCTATGTAGGCTGGTCCTAAATAGGCAATGAGTCAGAACTCTATGTCAACAGCCATTGGTGAATAACATATACAGAAAGATGACATAAAATTATGCAGTGTGAAGCCAGAAAAAATTTTAATAACAGACATTGACAACAAGGGGAAATAAATGTTATGATTTATCAGCAATGCTTGTAGACATAATGGACTTCTAGAGAATGAAGTAACTGGCTCCTCAAATTGGTTGGCTTGATACCCACAGACAAAGGATAGGAAGGAGAATCCTGTAAAATAACACCCAAACAGTGGAACAGGGAAGTTCTTATCAAGGTTCATCTAGACTTTCTAGATAAATTTTAAGGCAGAGTTCATATAGCATAAAAATTTCATCCACAAAATTTCAGTTTTTTCACCAAACATCTAGGTCACTGGTTCTTAGTGGAAGCTATATTGTTTCCAGTTCATAAATATGTAAAAGGTATTTCCTTCTTGTCACTAGCATTTAGTGCTCTGGAGGCACACATTGTAAACATTCTGCAATTATGTAACAATCCGACAGGAGGAAGAAAAAAACTGTATCATTCCCAACTTTTCATCCAAGATTGTTAAAACCGTTTCCTATGTATCTAAGCCTACCATATTGCTCCATTTTACATAGAAGCATAAAGAATTTTTGCATGGTTTTACTGTACATTGAATTTTACAAGAATGCCTCTAAGATATGAATTATGGAAAGATTTAACATTGTTTTATTCAGAAATTGGCCAAGATTCATTCATAAGATTAAGAACAATGTCACCAGTAGTATGCCCGCGTGCTTAGTTGTTCAGTTCAGTCGCTCAGTCGTGTCCGACTCTTTGCAACCCCATGAATTGCAGCACACCAGGCTTCTCTGTCCATCACCAACTTTTGGAGCTTTCTCAAACTCATGTCCATTGAGTAGGTGATGTCATCCAACCATCTTATCCTCTGTCGTCCCCTTCTCCTCCTGCCTTCAATCTTTCCCAAGAGCAGGGTCTTTTCTAATGAGTCAACACTTAGAATCAGGTGGCCAAAGTATTGGAGTTTCAGGTTCAGCATCAGTCTTTCCAATGAATGTTCAGGACTGATTTCCTTTATATTGATGGGTTTGATCTCCTTGCTATACAAGGAACTCTCAAGAGACTTCTTCAACACCACAGTTCAAAAGCAACAATTTTTTGGCACTCAGCTTTCTTTCACATCCATACATGACTACTGGAAAAACCGTAGCTTGAGTAGATGGACCTTTGTCAGCAAAGTAATGTTTCTGTTTTTTAATATGCTCTCTAGGTTGGTTCGGAGAAGGCAATGGCACCCAACTCCAGTACTCTTGCCTCAAGAATCCTGTGGATGGAGGAGCCTGGTAGGCTGCAGTCCGTGGGGTCGC
Source organism: Oryx dammah (assembly GCF_014754425.2). Taxonomy (NCBI): domain Eukaryota; kingdom Metazoa; phylum Chordata; class Mammalia; order Artiodactyla; family Bovidae; genus Oryx; species Oryx dammah. The sequence goes on from NW_024070204.1 coordinate 10,621,332, forward strand.
TAAGAGTCGGACACGACTGAGTGATTTCACTTTCACTTTTCACTTTCATGCATTGGAGAAGGAAGTGGCAACCCACTCCAGTATTCTTTCCTGGAGAATCCCAGGGATGGGGGAGCCTGGTGGGCTGCTGTCTCTGGGGTCGCACAGAGTCGGACACGACTGATGCAACTTAGCAGCAGCAGCAGCAGCAGTTAGGTTGGTCATAGCTTTTCTTCCAAGGAGCAAGCATCTTTTAATTTCATGGCTGCAGTCACGATCTTCAGTGATTTTGGAGCCCAAGAAAATAAAATCTGTCACTATTTCCATTGTTACCCCATCTATTTGCCATTAAGTAATGGGACAGGATGCCATGATCTTCATTTTTGGAATGTTGAGTTTTAAGCCAACTTTTTCACTCTCCTCTTTCATTTTCATCAAGAAGCTCTTCAGTTCCTCCTCACTTTCTGCCTTAAGGGTGTTGTCATCTGCATATCTGAAGTTTTTGGTATTTCTCCCGGCAATCTTGATTCCAGCTTGTGCTTTATCCAACCTGGCATTTCGCATCATTTACTCTGCATACAAATTAAATAAGCAGGGTGACAATATACATTCTTGACTAATTGAACTCCTTTCCTAATTCAGAACCAGTCCAGTGTTCTATGTCAAGTTCTAACCATTGCTTCTTGACCTGCATACAGATTTCTCAGGAGACAGGTAAGGTGGTCTGGTACTCCCATTACTTTTAAGAATTTTTCAGTTTGTTGGGTTCCACGCAGTCAAAGGCTTTAGCATAGCCAATGAAACAGAAGTAGATGTTTTTCTGAAGTTCTCTTGCTTTTTTGATGATCCAACAGATGTTGGCAATTTGACCTCTGGTTCTTCCGCCTTTTCTAAATCCAGCTTGAACATCTGCAAGTTCTCAGTTCTTGTACTTTTGAAGCCTCGCTTAGAGAATTTTGAGCATTACTTTGCTAGCATGTGAGATGAGTACAACTGTGCAATAGTTTAAATATTCTTTGGCATTGGAATGGAAACTGACCTTTTCTAGTCCTGTAGGCACTGTTGCGTTTTCCAAATTTGCTGGCATATTAAGTGGAGCACTTTAACAGCATCATCTTTTAGGATTTGAAATAGCTCAGCTGGAATTCCATCACCTCCACTAGCTTTGTTGGTAGTGATGCTTCCTAAGGCCCACTTGACTTTGCATTTCAGAATGTCTGGTTCTAGGTGAGTGATCACACTATCATGGTTATATAGGTCATGAAGATCTTTTTTGTACAGTTCTTCTGTGTGGTCTTGCCACCTCTTCTGCTTCTGTTAGGTCCATACTCTTTCTGTCCTTAATTGTCCCTGTCTTTGCATAAAACGTTCCCTTTGTTTCTCTAATGTTCTTGAAGAGATCTCTAATCTTTCCCATTCTATTGTTTTCCTGTTTCTTTGCACTGATCACTTAGAAAGACTTTCTTATCTCTCCTTGCTATTCTTTGGAACTCTGCATTCAGATGGATATATCTTTCCTTTCCTCCTTTGCCTTTTCAGTTGTGTCCAGCTCTTTGTGACTGTAGTCTGCCAGGCTCCTCTGTCCATGGGATTTTTCAGGTTAGAATACTTGAGTGATTTGCCATTTCTTTCTTCAGCTGAGCTTCCCGACCCAGGGATCAAACTCACATTTCCTACATCTCCTGCACTGCAGGTGGATTCTTTATGTGCTGTGCTATCAGGGAAGCTCTACCAATAGTATATATCTCAACAAATCAGACTCTTGCATCAACCTATTGTTATAGCCATTATCTTTATGCTGATGCTACATGTAGGTACAAATGTCTAAGTATTTGGTTAGTTATTCTAGCTTAGCTGTGACCATGCATTTATATAAAGGAAAACATAATATTTTATTTTAAAATAATTTTCCTTTTTTTTTCTTCTTTATGTTTATATTAGACTATTATGGGGGCCCTTAAAAATACATTAATACCTGTGAATTTCTTTTCAAAATAATAGAATAAGCATTATGCAGTATTTGTTATAGAAATAAAGCATTGGGTTTCAATAGGTTTGAGGATGAAATACCTAAATGATTCACTTAAGAAATCAATAGACTCTATTATAATCATGTATACTGTAGGCCCAAGAAGAGAAGTTGGGTCTTCCCACGAAACTTGTTCATTACTCTATTCTTGTTATAAAATTTATAATTAATGATTAATCACATACATAGGCCTCAGATTGGCCTGAATGCATAGAAAGACTACAAATTAATCCTGATTTTCCCTCAGTTTTATGATCTCAGATTCAGCTCCTTTCCTAAATCCCCAATATTTGTCCATATTACTATTTATTGTGTTGTTTTGCTTTAGAACATCAATTTGTCTTTTCAGATTTTTTTTCCTCCACTTTCTCTATTCACTCTACTAATTCAGCCAAAATATTCTAACTGATTCCAAATCACTGTTGGTTATCTTCCCGACATCTATCTTCTCCATCTTCCTTTTGTACAGGACCCAGATTTCGTTCTGCATGGCATGTGACTGCCGATAAAAGAACACTTCTCTGCGTCTATTGCTGTTGCATGTAATCCGCATGTAAACAGGAGAGACTGAGGGAGTATTCAGAGAGCAGTTTGCTTTTGTGGAAATTTCCCCAGTGTTGCTTGGTCCTTCCTCCTTCCCATAGTCTGAAATGCAGACTGCAGGCTGGATTTGGACCGTGAGCATGAGAGCCACAGACCAAAAATAACTAAATCTAAAATCAAAGGATTTGAAAATTTCCTGAAGCCGCTGTACCAACTTGGGGCTTCTGGTCCTTGAGCTTCTTGTTAAGGGAGAAAAATTAGCCTATGTTTGGTTAAGCCACTGGCAGTCAGTTTCTGGTCTGTACAGTCAAATGCTATCTCAGGTCTATTCAATGCATGTTCTGTAATCTCACCCTCTGCTTACTATAGCTGTGATCACTTTAAGTATTTCCCTTGCAATATATTTTCTATGAAACTTAAATTTTTTTCAATGAAATGACCACATGAAAAGGTCTGAAATTACATGTATTATAAGATAAATCAATGATAAACCAGTCTAACATAGGATGAGATTGTCACTGACCAATGAATGAAGCTAGGTTGAAAATTTTGCACAATGAGTCCACCCTATATAATCCAATGATTTTTACACGGTCTCCCAAAATGAATAACTAGTTTTCAGTTCCTGGTCTCCTTAATGTTTTCCACTTTTCCAGGGTTACTCTCAAGGTTGTATAGAGTTCATATTGTGAACTCTATCAGTTTTCTCACTAAAATTCTTGAAGATCCCATCTTAGTAACTAAAAAATAAACAAAATTTTGCCTCAGATTATGGTGTGAATTACATGAATGAATCAATCTGCAGCAACCATTATGGCTAATATTAGTGATGACATTAAAATGTCCTTTGGTTCCTGCTGTTTTAGCTGCTATAGCAAAGCATATGTATTATCTGATTGCCAGATAATCAGACGTCAAGGCATCATCAAGACAGTCATCAAGACACAGACATGATACCGTCTTGTCAATGAATGCTTTTCATATTCATTTTTCCTAATAAGCATTAACTGGATTTCTTCCACGTGCAGATAATTATATCTTGCAGACTAATGATGAGAGTCTACACTGATCTTCATTTCATAAACAGGTTGAGTTTATTGCCTTCACTGAAGTTTTAGAAATTCCAAAATGTAAAATATCTAGACCAAAGTCAAGTGACTATCCTCTTTGTTGTATGTCATGATGGTATATGCTTTGTATGCTATCATGAAATAAATATTGGCTGCTCTATACAATTTATCACTAGCTTATCTGTTGATAATAACGTTATTAAATAGTTCCCATGTTCACTAAGATTTTGTCTGTGTATGTGGAATACGTACATGGCTGGTTAGAATTTATGGTTCTTGCAATCATACCCATCAAACTTGCAGAATTACAGAGAATAAATTTTCTAAATATGAACATTATATAAAATTTTGTTTACTTAAAAGTAACAAATTCTCATCATAAATAAACATTAAAGATATTCAGGCAAGAATACTGAATCTGGTTACCATTTTGTTCTCCAGAGGATCCTCCTGACCCAGGGATTGAATCCACATCACTTGTGTCTCCTTCATTGGCAGGTGTATTCTTTACCACTAGAGCCACCTGGGAAGTCCATAAACAAATTAGAAAATTCAAAACACTATGAAAAAAATCATAATCTCATGACCCAGAACTAAAGCAGTTTGTTTTAATTACAGTCCATAAATGTACCTCCTCTTATTCAGTTAAAATTATGTTTTTATAATTTTTCCATTTCATTTTTATAACTAGCACTTTCCTATTATAAGGTTAGATCATTCTTTATATAGCCAATTTTCTATTTTATACATTTGGCTGTTATTGCATAATTCATCCCATGATACTAAAGTTTTAATTAAAATTGTTTCCTCAAATTGTTGGAAATGATGAACATCCCAACTGAAAAAATAGACCAAACTTCTATTTCTGATTAAAATGGAATCATTTTTGGCAGCCCAAAACTTCTACTGAAAATAATTATAATTAGTGAATAAAAACCAAAAGTATTTCTCTAAAGTATCAGAAATCTACTAAAGCAAAAATGAACAGAGGAGCTATGATATTCGATAGGGAAGGACATGGAGGGTTGAATCAATGCTGTATATATGCTTTTGCCCTAGAACCTTTGCCAACACTAGATGCAGTGAGAGGCTGAGTTTTGAGAATTTTCCCTGGCATAGGGTCATTGTTTGAGATACAGATGCAAGCAGAGGTTTTGCTGATCTCCTAGGGCTTCCAATAAAAACTTAATCATAGTCCCCATGAAAAGGGGGGAACAGAGAACTGAGGCTTAAACATGGCTGAGTTTCCCTGCAAAAATTTTGTTAATTTCTGAAACTGAATTAGGCCAGAAAGTTAAGAAAGGAAGGCTCTGAGAATCAGAATATAATTTTAGCAGTGTTGTGCAGAAGAGAAAAAACTTTGTAGCCAGGATCTTCCTGAGACAGTGCCTTGGGAAACTCATCAAGCTTTAAGTTAAAACCCCTAGAAGGTTGCCGTTTGAGAGATGGGAAAAACAGAGATAGATGGACACTTACCAGTTTTACCTCAGCAAAATTCAGTTAAGTCCCTGATTGTATTAGAGGTGACCAGGTCATCTATCTGATTAACAGAGGAAAGAGTGAACACTTTCAGGCAAACCTCCAAAATATTTCATATACAGTGTCCAACATTCAGTAAAATTTATTATGCAAGGATAAGAACAAATGATCAATAGCCAATGAACAAATCTATAGTAGAAATAGACTTATAGGTGACACAAAAAGTGAAGTTAGTAGACAAGATATTTAAAATATAATAATGATCAATATGTTCAAGAAAATACAGGAATGCAGAAAAAAATAAAAAAAGACATGAAAAGGTGAAACAGTTCACCAGAGAATTGGAATCTATGAGGAAGAATCCACTGGGAATTCCAGAACTTACAAACATAATAACTGGGAAACTATTTTAATAATAAATTTTAGTTAGCCCATTATATGCAAAATATTATCAAATGCACATGTAACATTTGACAAATTCAACCACATGCCGAATTATAAACCAGGCTACAACAAGTTTGAAATGCCTGGAATCATTCAGAGCATATTCTCAGACAATAGTGGAATTAAGTCAGAAATCAATAACTACTGTGGTGATCATTTCATAATGTATAAAATTATTGAATCACTAAGTGGTACACATGAAACAAATATAATACTGTTTGTTAATTATAACTCAGTTTTAAAAATAGAAAGCAGAAAATTCTACCTATTGGGAGCTTTATCTATACTGAAAGTGAAAGTGAAGCTTGCTCAGTTGTGTCCAACTCTTTGTGAGCTGGTGAACTATACAGTCTATGGAATTCCCCAGGCCAGAATACTGGAGTGGGTAGCCTTTCCATTCTCCAGGGGCTCCTCCCAACCCAGAGATCGAACCCAGGTTTCCCACATTGCAGGTGGATTCTTTACCAGCTGAGCCACAGGGAAACCCTAATCTATACTACTTCAGAAGAAATCTACTTAAGAAAGTTGAATTCTATTCATATAAATGATATGCATATGTATATCAAAACCTGTAAGATGTAACTGTGATACCTTTATAGTATCTATAAAATCTATTATATCATGTAAAACATACATGAGCTACACAACAAGTTGCAGGAATTGGATAGCAGTCAGTGTGAGGTTGATATTTTTGAGAGAGGATACTTACAAAGGATGTCCTACATTGATACTAGTTTTCTTCCTAGGAAAATTTTCTAGGGTGTGGTGCATTTATATAGAATGCAAGCAAGAGCAGTAGTTTCATTGGACAGAAAAGACAGATATTAGAGTTGGGGGTTTCTAAGGTGGTTGTGATTTGGAAGAGAGGGTACTTGAAAAAAAAAAAGGAGTCATGGATTGGGGAATTCAGAAGTTTCCATAGAGACTCCTCTCGAGTGTCTTTGCCAAATCCTAAATTCCATTGGAGTGACACAAGAGTCATAAAAGCCAGGCAGAGAGCATCTGCTGGGATGCAGCAAGCTGAGCAGAGAGCCTAGAACTTGTTTTGTATTATGAAGACTTGGTGGGAAATCTTTATAAACAAGCCAAAGATTGAGTTGAGATATAATGTTTAAGGATGTATGGATTTAATTCTGTTCCCTCAAAATTCATTTGTTGAAACCTTAACTCTCACTGTAACTGTGTGTAAAGATAGAGCTTTTAAAGAGGTAATTATAGTTAAATAAATTAATAAGGATTGGGCTGCAATCCAATAGGACTGGTGTACTTACTGGTCACCTGCAAGTCAAGCAGAGAGACCTCAGAGAATCTCATCCTGTTGACACCTTGATCTTGGACTTGTAAATTCCAAAACTGTGAGAAATTAAATTTCTATTATTTGAGCCAACCAGCCTCCAGGATTTTATTATGGCAGCCCCAGCAAACTGACAGAAAAAAATAAGGCTAACTATACATTAGGATTGAGGGCTACATGTTACACAGAAGTATGGGTGGAAAAAACTGTAATAGCTCTCTTTGAAGAAAGCCTAAAACCAGAGCATGATAGATCAGTGTGTTCCATTAGTACTTTACTGTCTGCCAACATAAAACTCAATACATTTTGAGGAAAAACAATGCAACTCAGTACCTCTTTGAGATATTATCTGAATTTTTCAGAATGTAATTAAAAAAAAAAAACACACACACACATTATGAATGGAAAGAAAAAAGAGAAGGAACCATAAAAGAAAGAATGAAAATGACTCATCAAAATAAACTTGTTGAAAACTAAAATGTTTTAAAAATGTTAAAAGCAGTTAGAGGAAAACAACACATTCATAGAGAAAAATAACAATTGGGAAAATCCACAGATTTCTCAAAAGAAGTTATGGAAGTATAAAACAGTGGAACAAATTCTTAAAAAAAAAAAAAGGACAGAAAATAATATGAACCCAGATTTTAAAATTCACTGAAAATCTTCTTTAGGCATGATGACAAAATAAAGATATCCTCAAATGACATGAACAAAAAAAATCATTGCTATCAGTCTTGCTTCAATAGAAAAGCTAAAGGAAGTTCTTCAGGGTTGATAGGAAATGTAAGAGGACAACTTGAAATTTTAGAAAGTAAAGAAGAGCAACAGAAATAATAAATATCTGGACAAATATAAAGGACTATTCTCTCCTCAAGTTTGGTTATATATGTAGGACTATTATAAACAAAACTTTTAACACTTTCTGGGGTGTTGCCTGATTCACATAAATACAGCACATTTAGGAGCTATATCGTTAAGTGTCAGCTGGTAGCAGGGTAAACGGACTTACACAGTTGCAAGGCTCCTCTGTCTTTATTGAAGCGGTGCACTGCTTCCTCTAGCAACCTATGATAAAGACAATACGAAGAGATATAGCTGGGAAAACAATACACAATTTAAAATAGAATATTAAAATATTCTAAGTATTCCAAAGCCATGTAGGTAAGGGAAAACAATGGAACAGGAAAGGAACAAATAGAAAAAGAAAATAAATTGGTTCATCTAGTTTCAGCCATATTAATAATTAAGTTAAATGATTGCAATGCCAGCATATCCCTAACAAATTTGCTAAGTCTTCTTCACTTATAATATTCAGGACTGGTTATAATGGAGAAATGTTAATAAAACACACATTTATCATAACAGTTTTAGTGGTTAATTTGCAATATATGACAAGATTCTGATAAACATTACTGTATGCTATGTAAAATGTTTTTGAAGGGTGTATTTTCTTTTTATTAAGCAGAGCATGACAAACAGTCAAATCTTTTTATGATCTCACAGAGCAATAATTTAAATGTTAATGAACTAAGATACTACAATAATCTGTGGAATCTTTGTAGTGCCTCTTGTCCTCATATTAAACGATCCTGGGCTTCCTAGGTGCTGCTAGTGGTAAAAAGCCCACCTACCAGTGCAGTTAGACTTAAGAAACGTGGGCTTGATCCCTGGGTAGGGAAAATCCCCTGGAGGAGGGTATGGCAACCCACTGCAGTATTCTTGCCTGGAGAATGTCAGGGACAGAGGAACCTGGCAGGCTGCAGTCCGTGGGGTCGCACAGCGTTGCACATGACTGAAACGACTTAGCACACATGCAATCTCGAAACATCTAGCCATAACCAAGCAAGAACTTATCAACATAGGTTACTTGAGTACCTCTGCTTTCACAACACACACAGGCACACCTGCAACATTAAGATACCCATCTCCATTTGTCATAGAGCCTCTGTACTGGCAGAGATTGTGAGACTTTGTTAGGACTTTTCTGTCTTTATTTTGACAGGACATATAATAAAAACATTTTGCAAAACACTTCCAGACATAAGAAAAACACAGAGTCAGATGAGTTTGCTGTGAAATGGAATTTGGGCATTGTTTAATGGATAGATGTCAATCTGAAAAGATGTCTCTTAGAGATTTGCAATTGACCTTGCCTTGTTTCATACTATAAACTGATAAGCATAAATGAAGGCACAGAAAGCATAATATCAGGTTGAATATGCAAGAAGTAAAAATCAAAGAATTGAAAGAGAACATAAAGTTTCAGGACATATTACAAGAGATGAACACAGTGGTCTAAAATTAACAGAATGAAATTCATTGCAGAGAAACATAAAGTAATTCCCTTAGGTTAAAACAATGGCACAAATAGAACAAGCCCAGTTTGGGACATCAGAGATTTCTGGATAGTGATCCCCTGTACCAGGCTTTCATTGGCTGCTCCCTGTCCCTGGGAACCTGAACGTTCATAGATCCAATAGATACCTACTTCATTTGATCTGTTTAGGGAAATTTCCTTCCAGTGCCTTCAGGGGAAGATTGAATTTCTTTACTATCGCCAACTGCTGCTAATTCTATTCAGAGGTGAGCTTCAGTGACACCAGCTAATCTAATTCCCCAGCTGCCTGGGAAGCCATCTTCATGCTAGTATGGACATGAAAATTAAGCCCAATTACAGCTGACTATACCTATCAGACCTCTGACACTGGTTTCTATTTAGAGTCACTTAGTTGTGACTCTCAGCACTGCCACCCCAGCTGTCATATAATATTCAAACATTTTCACTTCTCATAAATTGTCACCCTCTCACAATTCTGTGTACTTCTTTGGAATTTTTGGCTTAACACAATTATGCCCTCCTACATTATTTTTTAACAAGTTTAGGTTTTATTATTAAAGTTCATTTATGTGTACCAAGTTTTAAGAGATCACTTTTCAGGTTGACATATATCTATTAAGTTCAAGTCTCATAATTCTCATTCTTCCCATATGATTTAACATTTTTCTTCATTAAGCATAAACTACTCTTATTTATTTACTCTCTCCCCTGCGTGCATGTGCTCTTTCTCTCTTTCTCTTTCTCTCTCTCTCTTTCTCCCTCTCTCTCTCTCTCTCCCCCGCATGCTGGGGCGTTCTTCTCTTTGCGTCTTTGGCTTGACATGCCCTCACTCCTTGAAGATGGATTTTCCTGCTATTATCGAAATAAAATAGAGCTGTAACACTGATTTGTCTAAGAGCTATAACATGGTCTGTTTGAGACCTGAGAGCTATAACATGGTTTGTCCAAGACCCGAGAGCTGTGACGCGCAGAGGGCTTTAATGTCCATCACTCCAAATCTATGTTGTGACGAGACAGAACCGAGGAGCGTACACTCACCTTACATCTGCGGTGCCGGGACTCAGGTTTAACCTGGATGAAACAACCTCAGCGCGGCCCCCGCAAGGAGGAGGCCAAGCACAGCAGGAGCCCAACTCAGCAAAAGCTCCCATGGTAGAAGTGGAACGTGGAGAAAACCCAGCACAAGGGAAGTGACAAGAGGCCTATTGTGCTAGAAACCAGGACACCGAGAAATGAACTCAGCTGAAAGCTCACGCAGCTCAGTCTCAGATTCCAGAAGACCTCCAGTTAAGGTAGAAGGTCCTCGCTCCTATGGCTGGAGGGACATATGCCTAACAATCTTAATTCCTTTACAATCTCTCGTTTCTTGTTTCCTCAACCTCCCATGAACAAGTGGGTGACAGTGGGTACAATTGAGGGACTCTGGAGAGGCTACTCTTTGGTATATCCCAAAAGCACTATCTGCTGAGCCCCAGTAGCTGTTATCCAAGCCAGTGGGGTTTTTTTGTCCTTAATCTTCTCTGTGCGAAGGATCAGGCCGATGAAAACTGTGAGCACAAGCCAGGTATTTAGCAGATTTTCCAGCAGGTTATGAAGGGGATCCCTTGGCACGTTTTTCTCACTGCTTTTTCCTCCTGTCCTTCAGCTCTCTCCCGGGACTCGAGCCTAGCCAAAACCCAAGATGCCTGGCTTCAGGACCTAACAAAGCTCAGGCTCTGATGTCTCATTGTAAAAATTCAGTGAGAGACAGAGCAGTAAGTAAGAGGTGGACTTGTTAGGATTCAGAGAGAAGCACACTCTTCATGGTGTGGGCCATTGCTGAGAGCAAGGGCTAGGGCCACGGAATTCGGCAGAGAGGAGCTACCCCACACCCGAGGTCAGCGGAGGTGGCCGAGAGGGACAACCCCATGTCCAAGGAGCCGTGGCTGTGGGCACGCAGGAGGGCTGAGAGGAGCTACTCCACGTTCAAGGTCAGGAGGGGCAGCCATGAGGTGAGACCCCTCGTCCGAGGTGAGACCCCTTGTCCAAGTTAAGGAACAGCGGCTGTGCTTTGCTGGAGCAGCCGTGAAGAGATAGCCCATGACCAAGGTAAGAGAAACCCAAGTAAGACAGAGGGTGTTGTGAGAGGACATCAGAGGGCAGACACACTGAAACCATAATCACAGAAAACTAGCCAATCTGATCACACAGACCACAGCCTTGTCTAACTCAATGAAACTAAGCCATGCCATGTGGGGCCACCCAAGATGAGCCAGTCATGGTGGAAAGGTCTGACAGAGCGTGGTCCACTGGAGAAGGGAATGTCAAACCACTTCAGTATTCTTGCCTTGAGAACCCCATGAACAGTATGAAAAGGCACAATGATAGGATATTGAAAGGGGAAAATCCCCGTGTTGGTAGGTGCCCAATATACTACTGGAGATCAGTGGAGAAATAACTCCAGAAAGAATGAAGGGATGGAGCCAAAGCAAAAACAACACCCAGTTGTGGATGTGACTGGTGATAGAAGCAAGGTCCAATGCTGTAAAGAGCAATATTGCATAGGAACCTGGAATGTCATGTCCATGAATCAAGGCAAACTGGAAGTGGTCAAACAGGAGATGGCAAGAGTGAACGTCAACATTCTAAGTCAGTGAACTGAAATGGACTGGAATGGGTGAATTTAACTCAGATGACCATTATATCTACTACTGTAGGCAGGAATCCCTTAGAAGAAATAGAATAGCCATCATGGTCAACAAAAGAGTCCGAAATGCAGTACTTGGATGCAATCTCAAAAACGACAGAATGATCTCTGTTTACCATTCAATATCACAGTAATCCAAGTCTATGCCCCAACCAGTAACGCTGAAGAGTTGAATGGTTCTATGAAGACCTACAAAACCTTTTAGAACTAACACCCAAAAAAGATGTCCTTTTCATTATAGGGGACTGGAATGCAAAAGTAAGAAGTCAAGAAACACCTGGAGTAGCAGGCAAACTTGGCCTTGGAGTACAGAATGAAGCAGGGCAAAGGCTAATAGAGTTTTGCCAAGAAAATGCACTGGTCATAGCAAACACCCTTTTCTAACAACACAAGAGAAAACTCTAAAAATGGTCAACACTGAAATCAGATTGATTATATTCTTTGTAGCCAAAGATGAAGAAGCTCTATACAGTCAGCAAAAACAAGACCAGGAGCTGACTGTGGCTCAGATCATGAACTTCTTATTGCCAAATTCAGACTTAAATTGAAGAAAGTAAGGAAAACCACTAGACCATTCAGGTATGACCTAAATCAAATCCCTTATGATTATACAGTGGAAGTGAGAAATAGATTTAAGGGACTAGATCTGATAGACAGAGTGCCTGAAAAACTATGGATGGAGGTTCGTGACATTGCACAGGAGACAGGGATCAAGACCATCCCCATGGAAAAGAAATGCAAAAAACCAAAATGGCTGTCTGGGGAGGCCTTACAAATAGCTGTGAAAAGAAGAGAAGCTAAAAGCAAAGGACAAAAGGAAAAACATAAGCATCTGAATGCAGAGTTCCAAAGAATAGCAAGGAGAGATAAGAAAGCCTTCCTCAGAGGTCAATACAAAGAAATAGAGGAAAAGAACAGAATGGGAAAGACTAGAGATCTCTTCAAGAAAATTAGAGATACCAAGGGAACATTTCATGCAAAGATGGGCTCGGTAAAGGATAGAAATAGTATGGACCTAACAGAAGCAGAAGATATTAAGAAGAGATGGCAAGAATACACAGAAGAACTGTACAAAAAAGAGCTTCATGACACAGATAATCACGATGGTGTGATCACTAATCTAGAGCCAGACATCCTGGAATGTGAAGTCAAGTGGGCCTTAGAAAGCATGACTACGAACAAAGCTAGTGGAGGTGATGGAATTCCAGTTGAGCTGTTTCAAATCCTGAAAGATGATGCTGTGAAAGTGCTGCACTCAATATGCCAGCAAATTTGGAAAACTCAGCAGTGGCCACAGGACTGGAAAAGGTCAGTTTTCATTCCAATCCCAAAGAAAGGCAATGCCAAAGAATGCTCAAACTACTGCACAATTGCACTCATCTCACATGCTAGTAAAGTAATGCTCAAAATTCTCCAAGCCAGGCTTCAGCAATACGTGAACGGTGAATTTCCTGATGTTCAAGCTGGTTTGAGAAAAGCCAGAGGAACCAGAGATCAAATTGCAAACATCCACTGGATCATGCAAAAAAGCAAGAGAGTTCCAGAAAAACTTTTATTTCTGCTTTATTGACTATGCTAAAGCCTTTGACTGTGTGGATCACAATAAACTGTGGAAAATATTGAAAGAAATGGGAATACCAGACCACCTGACCTGCCTCTTGAGAAACCTGTATGCAGGTCAGGAGGCAACAGTTAGAACTGGACATGGAACAACAAACTGGTTCCAAATAAGAAAAGGAGTACGTCAAGGCTGTGTATTGTCACCATGCTTATTTAACTTATATGCAGAGTACATCATGAGAAACGCTGGGCTGAAAGAAGCACAAGCTGGAATCAAGATTGCTGGGAGAAATATCAATAACCTCAGATATGCAGATGACATCACCCTTATGTCAGGAAGTGAAGAGGAACTAAAAAGCCTCTTGATGAAAGTGAAAGAGGAGAGTGAAAAAGTTGGCTTACAGCTCAACATTCAGAAAACTAATATCATGGCATCTGGTCCCATCACTTCATGGAAAATACATGGGGAAACAGTGTCAGACTTTATTTTTGGGTGCTCCAAAATCACTGCAGATGGTGACTGCAGCCATGAAATTAAAAGATGGTTACTCCTTGGAAGGAAAGTTATGACCAACCTAGATAGCATATTCAAAAGCAGATACATTACTTTGCCGACAAATGTCCATCTAGTCAAAGCTGTAGCTTTTCCAGTGGTCATATATGGATGTGAGAGTTGGACTGTGAGGAAAGCTGAGCACCGAAGAATTGATGCTTTTGATCTGTGGTGTTGGAGAAGACTGTTGAGAGTCCCTTGGCCAGGAGATCCATCCGGTCCAACCTAAAGGAGTTCAGTCCTGGGTGTTCATTGGAAGGACTGATGCTGAAGCTGAAACTCCAATACTTTGGCCACCTCATGCAAACAGTTGACTCATTGGAAAAGACCCCGTGCTGGGAGGGATTGGGGGCAGGAAGAGAAAGGCACGACAGAGGATGAGATGGCTGGATGGCATCAGTGACTGATGGACATGCGTTTGAGTGAACTCTGGGAGTTGGTGATGGACAGGGACTCCTGGCATGCTGTGATTTATGGGGTTGCAAAGAGTCGGAGACAACTGAGCAACTGAACTGAACTGAACTCTTATTTATCTGCACTAACTGTCAACATACTAAAGTTTTTGAGACATGAAATTTCTAATTTAACAGACAGATTTACAGTAGCTGTAAATATTCAGCAATATTCAGGAATATTCAGGCAACATGTGTTTATTTAACTGTCTACTGTATTTAAAGCTAAAATTCCTTCTAGTACCAGCAAAATTTAATAATAGGTAATCCATATGCCTCTCACTTAGAATCTTATACGTATTTCTTGATAAAGTTTTGTCAGAAATTTTGGTTCCCTAATTGCTAAAAAGTTTTTCAGTCTAGATTTACAATTTTGAATCAATTTGCTTAATAGACTAAATAGTAGTTCTGCTGCTGCTGCTGCTAAGTTGCTTCAGTCGTGTCCGACTCTGTGCGACCCCATAGAGGGCAACCCACCAGGCTCCCCCATCCCTGGGATTCTCTAGGCAAGAATACTGGAGTGGGTTGCCATTTCCTTCTCCAATGCATGAAAGTGAAAAGTGAAAGTGAAGTCACTCAGTCGTGTCTGACTCTTAGCGACCCCATGGACTGCAGCCTACCAGGCTCCTCCAGCCATGGGATTTTCCAGGCAAGAGTACTGGAGTTCATTCACCCATTTTTTACTGTGTTTACTTCTGTATTTCTCAGTTTCTCTGCTTGTTCTTGGTTTATCCAATTCAGCTACCATCTATTGATTGTTTGTAAAGATAATTGAGGGTTTAGCTCTCTTTCAGTCAATCACCCTTCAAGTTCACTCTCTTGGACCGATCATTTCC
Organism: Oryx dammah; assembly: GCF_014754425.2. NCBI lineage: Eukaryota > Metazoa > Chordata > Mammalia > Artiodactyla > Bovidae > Oryx > Oryx dammah. The sequence goes on from NW_024070204.1 coordinate 10,636,595, forward strand.
TCATTCATTCATCAGCTCATCAATTATTTACTAAATACCAATCCATTGACAGGCCATGTGCTAGCCACTGAGGATAGAGCAATATTTCTTACCTCACAGAACTGATATTTTAGGAGGATAAAGACAGCGAATACAGAAATTCTTTTTTGCATATTATGTCATCAGATTGCAAGTTAATAAGATCTCTGAGGAAAAATAGAGAAGAAAATGGTACTGGATATTTAAGGAGTGCTGCTTTTGATTTTCTAAAGTAGGCAATTGTACTGTTAACAAATTAAGTTGGTATCTTCCCTTTTGTATTCTTATGCATTTTTCTTTATCTCATTACACTGAATTTTAATGAGTCTAAAATTTTACCATAAAGTATGATGTCCCATATAAGATTTTCCAATAGGATTTTGCATTATGGGGTGGGGGAGAGTCAATATTTTCTGAGTATTTTTCTCCATCATTTCTTTTTGTGTAAAATGCCCTTCTTCAACTCAGTATCTCTTTCGTCTGATTTGGTTGCCTCAGTCAATAACTATGCTTTTGTTAGGATCGAGGCCAAAATTCTATTTTTTTTCTTTCACCAGAGTGTTTTTTGATTTTTCAGAGAAAACCTACATTTTAACAAATTAGAAAATTTAGCTAATTTTTCATATATACACATACATTTATGATTTTTAGCAATATGTTCCATGTACTCATGTTTGCGTCCATGCAATTTCATAATGTTCCAGAAATCAACACACAACTTACCTTTACTTGTTGCCTGTAGGTAATGAGGAGATTGCACACAGCATGCGCATGGGGAGGGAAGGGTGAAATTCTAGGACAATGAGACACACGTATGGTAGATTTCCCATTTCAAAGTGAGCAGGATTTTTTTTTTTTTTTTTGGCTTGTAGAAAAAAAACTTTTTAAAATATAAATTTATTTATTTAAAATGGAGGTTAATTACTTTACAGTATTGTATTGGTTTTGCCATACATCAACATGAATCCACCACAGGTATACACATGTTTTTGAAATATGACCTTGGTTTGAGGTCTCTTCTGTTTTTTTAAATTTGTTTTTCCATTTCTCTTTCAGACTTGAAAAATCAAACTCTGGATTTTCAGAGTTAAAAGAGTAAAAAAAACTATCTATGCATTATCTACTACCAACTCTCTTCACACTTTCTACCAAAACTTTTTTAAATGAAGTTAATTTTTTTTTTCTTTGCTAAGTTTTGATTTTTGGCTGTACTGCAAGGCATATGGGGTCTTGGTTCCCAGACCAGGTATCAAACCTGCACTTCCAAGTGTGGAATCTTAACCAATGGACCACCAGGGAAGTGTCCCAAACTAAAGAAACTCCACTCTTCAAATGTTATAAACCTAACTTGTAGGTGAACTTGTTCTGGGGCTTTGCCCTGGGAGGGTTTTGTTTCAAGGAAACACTGATGACTGTCACATCACTAATATGAGCAGGGCCAGAGTCTATTACACTATTTTGAAGATATTGGGGTCAGGCAACTGGAAGACAAAGCTCCCGTTTGTGAGTAAAGGGGAGTGTATTTATGACATTCAAATGCATAGTTGTATAGATATAAGAGGACGAACTCGTAAGGCTATCCCTTATCTCAGTAAGAAATATTACCTGGAAGTCTGACCTCATGTGTAGATGCAGTTTTTAACACCAATTCTCTACAATTTGGAGAATCGCTTTTGCAAGCTTCACCAATATGAAATATGAGCCTCCTGCCTTGAAATATTATGAGCTGCTCGAGTAAACACCATATGGGTTACCAAGATGATTTAGAAGAACAAAGTTGTGTTTCCCATATATTAATCCTGGAAGTTAGATTTTCCTTTGAGCTAAAAATTTTTTCTGATAACCTAGTGACATCTGATAGACCAATACTACCCAAATTAATTTTACTGACTGTAAATTATACCTTAATAGGAAAATGTATGTTTCTGAGAGAATATCAATAATAATAAAATCATATTTAGGGATTTTCCAATATGAATTATGTTCCCCCTTACTCCCATTGTACAACATATTTTCCTACTCTTCTGATGATCAAAGTCAGTGGCCTCTGCCAGGAGTGTGATTCCTTGTAGTGTGTGAATGGTGTCTCCTGAAGAGTCATGTCCACCTGGAAGCTCAGACTGTGATGTAATTTGAAAACAGAATATTTGTTGATGTCAACAATGAACTGAAGATGAAGTCAGCCTGGGTTAGGGTGGCCTTAAATCCAGTGCGGAGCCCCTGTTAGAGGAAAGAATGCACAGTGCACACCAGGAAGAAGGCATGGGAAGACAGAGGCAGAAATTCCAGATGCAGCTAAGGACCCCATGGAGACACCGGAAGCTTGGAAGAAGCAAAGATCGATTCTTCCTGGAGCCTTCAGAAGCAGAGCCCTACTGACACCTTGATTTCAGACTTCAAGACTCAAGAAACATGGGAGAATACATTTTTGTTGATTTGAGCCCCCATACGTGGTTGTTTGTATTATGGCAAAACTAGACTCTTGAGGGTCTCTTGGATAACAAGGAATTCAAACTGGTCAGTCCTGAAGGAAATCATCCCTGAATATTCACTGGAAGGATGGATACTGAAGCTCAAGCTTCAATACTATGGCCACCCAATGTACACAGCATCATTGGAAAAGACCCCAATGCTGGGAAAAATTGAAGGCAAAAGGAGAAGAGGGTGGCAGAGGATGAGTTGGTTGGATGACATCACCAATTCAATGGAGATGAACTCTGATGAACTCTGGGAGATGGTTAAAGGTAGGGATGCCTGGCATACTGCAGTCCATGGGGTCGCCAAGAGTCAGATACGACTTAGAGACTGAACAACAACAGCAACAAACCTGGGAAATGAATACACTTCTTTCTTGCGCAGAGGACCTGTCGGATAGTGACAGCTTGTGCGTCCCTGGTGGAGGTGTCCTCTCTGTGGAAACTAGGACTGTGGAACCTGCAGAGCAGGGACAGAAAAGCCAACGCATAAAATGAGACTCTCCTGTCTTTACTCTCTGATGCCTGACCAGTGTATTCTTCTTCTCAGAGACTCAGTTACATAGCAAGGCTTTTGACTTGAAGTGTGCACTGTATCTTGGGAGGAATGCACCCATTCTTGGGGCATCTCGCCTCTGAGCTGGCGCTCTGGCAGTGTCCCTACTAGGCCATTCCAGCCTTCTCTTGGACCAGCCACCTCTGGGTGGTGAGGAATGTGAGGAGACTGACTAGTTGATCTCATAGAAATGGTCCTATCCCTATGCCTCCTTGGCTGTAAACGGTGTACCCTAGTGGGACGCTATGTTAGTGGGACCACAAGCTGCCACTGTGCTTCTGGCTAAGGCTCAGTGAGGGTGGCAACACAAAAGAGAAATGAATCATTTATATTAAAATATTCTTTGAGGGACTCCCTTGTGATCCAGAAGTTAAGGCTCCACGCTTCCACTGCAGGGGGTATGGGTTTGATTCCTGGTGGAGGAACTAAGATCCTACATACCGTATGGCATGGCCAAAAATTAAAAAGAAATTCTTATGCAATACTAATAATTTAAAATAAAAACAGTATGATTTTTGTAAGTTATATGTTTTCACTAGCATTTGGCAACAGATATAAGGCATATATACTATGACCTTGTTGTCCTGTCCAAGTCCTTGTGATCATATGGACTGTAGCCCACTAGGCTACTCTGTCCATGGGATTCTCCAGGCAAGAATACTAGAGTGGGTTACCATTTCCTCCTCCAGGGTATCTGCTAAATACAGGGATTGAACCCACGTCTCCAGCATTGGCAGTCAAATTCTTTACCACTGAGCCGCCTCAGGAGTCCATGTACTATGACTTTAACTGTCATTTTATATTGTCTATGCTTACTCCCTCACTTTTTTGGGCCCAGTATTAGAACTGTCATTATCTTTTAAAATTTATTTATTTATTTGGCTGTACTGAGTCTTCGTTGCAGCCTGTGGGATGTTCGTTCCCGACCAGGAATCAAACCTGGGCTCTCTGCATTGGGAGTGTGGAGTCTTAGCCAACGAACCACCAGGGAAGTCCTTCAATATCTTTATTATAATGATCTTTATTCAATAATTTTATCTGATTTTGGTATGTGGAGTATATGCTGATCTATGCTTGTGAAATAAAATTTGTTTTCATTCAAATCAACTAACATTAATTAACAGTTGTGTTGAAGGGGTGTCCATTTGAAAGGTTTTATCACTGAAGAAAATTCAAGACAGTTGTGTTAGTTACCTTTTCCTGTATATCAAATTGTCATGACATTATGTGGCTTAAAACAATAATAATCCTTTATTGACCTGTCAGATTCTGCAGGTGAGGAATTGAAGGGGACTCAGTAAGGTCAGATCTCCTGTGCTCCATACATGGAGCCTCTGGTGGAAGATGTGAAGGTTGTGAGCCTGGACCACCTGTGGCTAATCCACCCATGCATCTGGGTGTGATGTTATCTATTGGCTGAAAACTTAACCGGCACCTTCAGCTGGGACACCTTCATGGGGTTTCCCCATGTGAGCTGCGCTTCCTCACAAGAGTATGGCTGGTTCCCTATGAGTACGAGAAAGAATGAGGAGAAAGAGTGAGAGAACCAGGAAGAAGTTTTGTTCTTTGAATAATGTTGCCTCAGAAGGTCGATGGCATCACTTCAGCTTTGCTCCATTGATCAGTTAGGGCCAGAATCCCCACCTAGTTTCAGGGGAAGAGACAAACAACTCTTGTCTGTAGGAAGAGCCCCTGTCCCACTGTAGGAAAAGATGAGTGACAGGATAAAATGCACTCCCACAGGAATAAAAGAACCCACATTAATGTATGTGTTGTGTGCCTGATACTGTATTGTTTTAACTGTGTTTGTCAAGGGATTCTGATGGTCATTTCATGAGACAAATATTGAGTCATCTTTTTTTTCTTTTAACTGTGGCCAAAATTACATGTAAGGGTAAAATTATATGAAATATCTGATGTTGCTGGATATTTTATACTCCAAGTCTTTTGCTCAATGTTAATAATGGCAAATAGATGGGGAAGCAATGAAACAGTGACAGACTATTTTTGCGGGGCTCCAAAATCACTGCAGATGGTAACTGCAGCCATGAAATTAAAAGATGCTTGCTCCTTGGGAGAAAAGTTATGACCATCCTAGACAGCATATTAAAAAGCAGAGACATTACTTTGCCAACAAAGATCTGTCTCGTCAAAGCTATGGTTTTTCCAGTAGTCATGTAGGGATGTGAGAGTTGGGACTATTAATGAAAGCTGAGCACCGAAGAATTGATACTTTTGACCAGTGGTGTTGGAGAAGACTCTTGAGAGTCCCTTGGACTGCAAGGAGGTCCAACCAGTCCATCCTAAAGGAGATCAGTCCTGGGTGTTCACTGGAGGGACTGATGTTGAAGCTGAAACTCCAATAGTTTGGCCACCTGATGTGAAGAACTGACTCATTTGAAAAGACCCTGATGCTGGGAAAGATTGAAGGCAGGAGGAGAAGGGGACAACAGAGGATGAGATGGTTGGATGGCATCACCAACTCAATGGACATGAGTTTGAGTAAACTTTGGGAGTAGGTGATGATTAGGGAAGCCTGGTGTGCTGCAGTCCATGGGGTCACAAAGAGTCAGACACAACTGAGTGACTGAACTGAACTGAATAATACAGAACCATTAGGCCCTCATGCTGCATGCATGCATGCTAAGTTGCTTCAGTTGTGTCCAACTCTTTGTGACCCTATGAATTGTAGCCCCGCCAGGCTCCTCTGTCCATAGGATTCTCCAGGCAAGAGTACTGGAGTGGATTGCGGTGCCCTCCTCCACAGTATCTTCCTGACCCAGGGATTGAACCCACATTCTTATATCTCCTGCATTGGCATGCTGGTTCTTTACCACTAGTGCCACTTGGGAATCCCAAAGACAAGAAAGACACAGATGGTGCAAATATGTTCCTGGTCAATCATTAATTATTTGTGTCAGACTGTCATTTTTATTAATGTCAATATTTGTATATGTTTGAATTTATTGTGTTCAGGATTTTGGGGGGAGGAGGGGGGAATGGAACATGAGTTAAATTAGAAATCACATTTTTTTCAGAGATGCCACTAAACAGATGACTTTAATCTGAGTCTGATTATTAATAAAATGTTTGTTGCCTGAAGGAAATGAATTTGCTATTTCAAACAATTATCACAGAAGTCTTATCTTTAAAGGATATTATGAATCATTTGAGTTAACTCCCTTACTCTGCATCTGAAGCCTAAAGAAGACAAGTTATTTATCCAAGGTTATGACAGTTACAATGAAGCATCAGACTCAAGGTTATTCGTTAATTATAACTTATTTTCAGTTAAAATTGTTTTCAGAGAAATGAAAGCATACTTTAAGAATACTACACTGGGACTTCCCTGATTTTCTAGTGATTAAGACTCCATGCTTCCAATGCAGCAGACATTGGTTCAATCCCTGGTAGGGGTACTAAGATCCTGCATACTCCAACAGCTAAAAAAAAAAACACCACACTGATATTGACATGCCTCCTATTTTTTTCTAAATTCATCATTGAATGGTAGAGGACCCTTGTTGAAAAACATTATCCGACATCAGTCAAAACGATTATGCAAAATGTAATAACTGCAGAAAGTTACTCCGTAAAAATGCTTGCTTTTAATATTGTAAATTTCAGCCTGAAATTTGATGCATCAGCATCAGAATGCCACTGGAGATTCTGCATGTACTAAATAGTCTAAACTTGCTGGAAAGAGAGAAGCACATGAATACACATATATTTCTGAATGTTGGTGGCAGCATTATCAGAGCAAGTTTGTCTTTTAATTTTTGAATTTTAAGTAGCATTGAGTGAATATTTTCTCCATATTAGAGATTTGGATTTGCATTTTCAACTAACAGATAAGTGAAAGGATATAAAAGAGAAGCTTATCATCAAAAAATCTGCCTATTGTTGCTGGGAATTCACATTGAATGACATTGTTTTATAATTTATGTATTGATCTGCCATCTGATGTAGTAAATTTACTAAGATATTAACTCACCTTACCAATTCCTCTTCCATGATCTGATCACTCTCCACTCTCCACAAATAGCTCGTCAGAGTTCACTGGGCTGAATGGAGATCAAAGCTGTGAATCCTAAAGGAAATCAACCCAAATATTCATTGGAAGGACTGATGCTGAAGTTGAAGCTCCAATAGTTTGGCCACCTTATGCTAAGAGCCGACTCAGTGGACAAGGCCCTGATGCAGGGAAAGATTGAGGGCTGGAGGAGAAAAGGATGACAGAGGATGAGTTGGTTGGATGGCATCACAGACTCAGTGAACATGTGCTAAGTCCCTTCAGTTGTGTCTGACTCTTTGAGACCCTATGGACTGTAGCCTGCCATGTTCTTCTGTCCATTGTATTTTCCAAGCAAGAATACTGGAGTGGGTTGCCATTTCCTTCTCCAAGGGATCCTTCCGACCCAGGGATCAAATCCAGGTGTCCTGCATTGCAGGCAAATTCTTCACCGTCTGAGCTACCAGGGAAGCCTCAACGGACATGAGTTTGAGAAAACTCCAGGAGACAGTGAAGGACAAGGAAGCCTGGTATGCTGCAGTCCATGGGGTCACAAAAAGCTAGACACGACTTAGCAACAACTGTGGTTCCAAGTGAGGCCAGCGGTGGATGAGCTCTGACTGAGGTGTGTTTTCCCTCCTCCAGCTTTGCTGCACCGCTTTGCCTGCTCAGGAGATCATGTGATCTGAAGGTCTTCTCATCCATTCTATACAGGTAGGTGGCAGGCTGGTCTTTCTCAACTGACTGAAGCACATGAGCAGGAATATATCATGAACCACATAAAAGAAACAATGGTATAATTGTTGATTAATACTAAAATACATATAAGGGAGTGAGGAAGACTTGAATGCAACAAAGTTGTTTTTCATTAGAATAAGTAGTAAATAGAATTTAGGCTTGGGATATAGGTCTATTTTGTGTGTAAAAAACTAAAATAAACATAACTGTTGTTAAAATGTGACTATTTTTATATTTAATTTCCATTGAATGATTTCTCTTCTATTACTTTCATCTCATAAAACAGTCCATTGCATATACAGGTACCAACCTCCACACACACACACACACACACACACACACACACACAGACTTACATATTTCTTTTATGTGATTTATATACAGACTTACCATATGCTTTAGCAATTCAGCCCCTATATCTCATAGGACTCCAGATAAGAGGGTCAATTCTTGGTTATCTAAAAGAACAAAAATACACAGCCACACTAAAACCTGCATACAGGTTTTCATGGCAGGATTATTGATAATAAGTACAAAGTAGAACGACCCAAATGTCCATTAGCTGACCAAAAAATGCAGTATAGTTGACTCTTGAACATCAGATTTGAACTGTGCCTGTCCATTTACATGCCGATTATTAATAGTAAATATTATAGTACTACACAATCCATGACCATATTGACTTATTCATGTCTGTATCCTTTTCATATAATTAGACTTGGGAATAGGGTGTCAAGAGGATCCAAACTATACATTCCAAATAATCTGAAATATCACACTTTTCATTCATATATTTGGACTTGATATGAAATGAAATTAGGTTAGATCACATTTAGCAATTAAAAATTTTTGCATGAGGGAATATCTCTAAAAATAGACTTAAATATGCTTTTTAGTTAGAGGAAAAAAATCCAACCAGTTAAAGAAAAGCTGTTGAATTTCAGTATTTTTTATTTATATAAATTAACATAAAAGGTGATATAATCTAAAGGAACACTTGGAACAAATCAAAAGTGAGTTAATATTGTATTTTGCTCTCAATTTTATAGCCAATATGATTACTAATAACAAAAGAAATATTTGATGCAGACTTTTATTATGAACATAGATACTAAAGGAAGGTATATAAAACTATAACCAATTTAAAGGGATTGTTTTCACATGAAATGATTTTTAGCTTGTATTCACTTTTATGAATCCAATACATATTGATAAAAGAAATAACAATAATTGAAAATGAGTACCTAGTGATACATCATCTTTCACAAAGATATTTTTGCAGACTTTAATTCATGTGAACAATAAATGATAAAAACTCATGCTTATATCGTGGCCACTAGAGAACTAACAAGCCAAAGCTTGTTTCAATAACCTGTCAAGGTCAATAGGATAATGATATTATAAGCACATACCTAAAATTGATTTATTAGTATAAAGGCAATAGTATTCAAATATTACAATGTTCATTTTCTTAGAAAAATATGCCTGATTCAATCTTATCTTTTACATCTAATTTAGGAAATAGTCACCTGTGATTCACTTTTATTAGAGCTTCCTCAATGAATGGGATTAACGATTAGATTTAAACTGCCATTTTTATAGATATAATACAGGTTTTTTATGTTAGTCACTAAATCATTTCCGACTCTTTCGCGACCCCATAGACTGTAGCCTGCCAAGGCTCCTCTGTCCATGGGATTTCCCAGGCAAGAATACTGGAGCATGTTGCCGTTTCTTACTCCATGGGATCTTCTCGAACCTGGGATCAAACCTAGGTCTCCTGCATTGCAGTCCAATTCTTTACCATCAGGGAAGCCTGTTTCTTGCCTAGTCATTGTTTATTTGTACATTCAAGCATTCGTTGGTATATTCAAGTCCTAATCCACCCTCTTGCTTGTGAGAAGTTGAACAGTTCAGGGTAGGCTAAATTTCTAGATGTTTACTACTTGGGAGTGGTCTACATTTCTCCTTGGTCAACTATATTTAGAGATCTTCTTGACCTTTTTTGTTGTTGTGTCATCATGGTGATTGTTGGGCAAGAGAGCAACTGAATAGAAAATTTAAGATTCTGGAATAGAATCATCAAACCAGCACCATGACCACTCTCTCTGTCACACACACACACACACACACACACACACACACACACACAACGAGAACAAATAACATTCCCTGTAAGATACTTTGGAAGCAATAACCCCAACTGCCCAACTCAGGCCAAGAAAACAATCCCCATGGGGCATGAGAAACAACCTTAGGATGCCTTTTTCCTTGAGGCAATGTGGAGTCTGTTATACCTCTCACCTGCTTCATTGGTCCAAAACAACACAAAGTGTTAGCAGTGGTACAGACACCACCATGACTGGCTAAGAAGAAATCTAGAGCAAGGTAATTGTTCATCATGACTTTTGACAACATGTTGAGACTGATCTGTGTTCCATTAGTAGCAAACGTATTCTCATTAATACTTTCAAAGTGATCAATTTGTTGCAAACTTTTCTGTTTGCACAATTTTATTCCACTGGGAACAGTGCTCTGATTGTTCACAGAAACAATGAGTCAGTATTTCTCCCAGGTAGATTGCCTCCATAGCTAAGAATGGCCTTGTTTTAAAGCTCATGTGTTGTTTGTAATATCCTACCTTGGTTATCTATGGAAGTAGTGTGTCTGCACAGACAAATTTGGAAATACTATCCTAAAGTACAGGAAGGTTAACTCTGAGACAAACAGGTCCAGGTATCTTGATCACAAAGGAAGCAGTACCTGGTTAGGGCATGTGTATATCCAGAAGAAAAGATGTAATTACATAAGGTCAGAACCAAGGCCTTACATTATCTGCGCTATATATTGGATCTCTATCAGTGTCTTCTAGTTGGCAAATAATTAGCTTATTGTTCTATGAAGGTTGTTGAATTCAAGTTTAGAATGAGCTGAGGTCTAACAAACAGATTGTAGCAACTGGTTCTTTTGCTGGTTTGCCTCAGTCACTGCTGGATGTAGGCAGTTAAATAGTACTTCCTTTTCCAAGTCTAGCTGCTATCAGAATAGCTCTTAAAAAAAAAAAAATATATATATATATATATATATATATATATATATGACTAGAAGACATTTCTCTACCCCATGGGTCTACATGAGCTTCTAAGGACATTAAAAAAAAAAAACAGGTCTAAAAGACCTTTGGTTACTAGTATTTAATAAGGACTACTATAGATAAGCTCCCCTGGTGGCTCAGATGGTAAAGAATCTGCCCGCAATGTGAGAGATCTGGGTTTGATCGCTGGGTTGGGAAGGTACCCTGGAGAAGGAAATGGCTACCTGCTCCAATATTCTTGCCTGGGAAATCCCATGGACAGAGGAGCCTGGTGGGCTATAGCCCATGGGAGTCTCAGTCGGCCATGACTGAGCGACTAACACTTACTGCTTATAGATGTGTTTGTTAAAGGTCATTTGCCCATGGTGGGGCAAGTGGAAATACTATCAGCTATAGTTTTCTATGGTTTCATTTGATGAGACAAGAGTTACCTGGAGGCAATTTATCGGCGGGTCTGGTGATGGATGACTGATCTGGTAGTCTGTAAGACTGAGGGCAGTGGATCCCTGAGAATCCTTAGCAAGGTACCTTTTCTCAGAAAAGTCTTCAAATCATGCGGAATTCTAATTGATTATTTAATTGTGAAATGTCAACCTAAGGACTGACTACCTGGAATTTCACAGCTGTATATGTTGTTAACAGGAAGATTTGCTGTTAACTGATAAGATACTGATATTTAACTTATATGCAGAGTACATTATGAGAAACACTGGGCTGGAGGAAGCACAAGCTAGAATCAAGATTGCCGGGAGAAATATCAATAACCTCAGATACGCAGATGACACCACCCTTATGGCAGAAAGTGAAGAGGAACTCAAAAGCCTCTTGATGAAAGTGAAGGAGGAGAGTGAAAAAGTTGGCCTAAAGGTCAACATTCAGAAAACTAAGATCATGGCATCTGGTCCCATCACTTCATGGAAAATAGATGGGGTAACAGTGCCTAACTTTATTTTTCTGGGCTCCAAAATCACTACAGATGATGATTGCAGCCATGAAATTAAAAGACGCTTATTCCTTGGAAGGAAAGTTATGACTAACCTAGACAGCATAATTAAAAGCAAAGATGTTAGTTTGTCAACAAAGGTCCATCTAGTCAAGACTATGGTTTTTCCAGTAGTCATGTATGGATGTGAGAGTTGGACTATAAAGAAAGCTGAGCACCAAAGAATTGATGCTTTTGAGCTGTGGTGTTGGAGAAGACTCTTGAGAGTCCTTGGACTGCAAGGAGATCCAATGAGTCCATCCTAAAGGAGATCAATCCTGGGTGTTCACTTATAGGACTGATGTTGAAGCTGAAACTCCAGTACTTTGGCCACCTGATGTGAAGAGCTGACTCATTTGAAAAGACCCTGATACTGAGAAATATTGAGGGCAGGAGGAGAAGGGGATGACAGAGGATGAGATGATTGGGTGGCATCACTGACTCAATGGACGTGGGTTTGGGTGGACTCTGGGAGTTGGTGATGGATAGTGGGCCTGGTGTGCTGCGGTTCATGGGGTTGCAAAGAGTCAGACACGACTGAGTGACTGAACTGAACTGAACTGATAAGATAAAATAACTGAAACATATTCAAATCCCCTGGAGAGTGGAATTCTGATAGAAGCCATCTGATGGTGTTCAAAGGTCAGTTCAAGATCACTTTTCTCTGATGTCTTCTAGTACCCCTGGAGAAGAAAATGGCAATCCATTCCAGTATTCTTACTTAGGAAATCCCATAGACAGAGGAGCCTGGTGGGTTACAGTCTATGGGGTGCAAAGAGTCAGATATGAGTTAGGGAATAAACAGCCTTCTAGTACATGAAATCTGGTTGAATATTATGAAGAGAGATGTTCTGGAGAGATAAGCTTAACCCATTGGTGATAAGACTGGTAATAGTACATGAGCCCGTTGAAATATTTTGCCATGTCTTCATGCAGCAGCGAAGAGTCTAGTAAGAAGGAAAAATTCCTGAATGTACCAATCTTCCAGCTACCAATTCATAGGAAATAATAGGTATGACTGGCTCAAAGGGAGTGAATCATATGGCCATGAAGGCTGGTGGGAGGTCCTTTGAAAAAGGGGGCACCAGGTTTTCTGAAATCTTTGTTAGTTACAATGTAAAGATGATACTGAATCTTTCTACCTTTCCAGGAGATTGTATTTAATGATGATAGGGTAGTATTTGAGCAATTGTTTATGGTTTAAAAGTTGTTTTTTTTTTTTTTTTCATGTAATGAGTCCTGTGAAGTATATGTCTTGGTCATTTTATAAAAAGTTGATATGGCTTGGAAACAAAATCAAGCAGCTTTTTACCAACTGTAATTCCTGTTATTGTTCAGTTGCTAAGTCATATTCAACTCTTTGCAACTCTGTGGATTGCAGCACACCGGGCTTCCCTGTCCTTCACTATCTCCTGGAGTTTATTTAAACCCATGTGCTTTGAGTTGGTGATGCCATCCAACTCTCTCATCATCTCTTGCCACCTTCTTTTCCTGCCCTCAGTCTTTCCAAGCATCAGGATCTTAGCATTTTCAACCTATGCTGAAATAGATATATAATTACTAAACATATTCAAATCCCATGAAGAATAGATCCTGAGTAAAAATGCATCTGAAGCTTTTCAAAGGGACCTTATAACCTTTGGTTTGTGGCTGAGTGTCACCTTCACAGTTATGTTTTTGACAATGAATGTACACTATGAAAATGCCTCAGCTATCTCTTTAAACTTCCTCCACTAAGGTTGATTTAAGACAGTAATCAATTGGTCTGTATCATGTTGAACAGTTTCATGGAGAAATTTAGCTAATCTCCATTTAAAATCATCTGGTACCAGCAAGGGTCTATCATGGGAGTAAGATTATCCGAAGGATACAACCAGATCATTTCATTCTGCCTTTTCAGAATCAGAGACCAAACACGGTATTTTATAATGGCCTCTTTGATTCACTCCACAGATTTATCTTTTGAGAGTTTAGGTAGGATTGCCACTGAATAAGCCTATCAGTTTGGCTGGAGAATTTCTTTTCATTTACATATTCTCTTTTTTTCATGGGTTTAAAGCTTCCCAGGTGGTGCAGTGGTAAAGAATCCATCTGCTAATGCAGGAGGCACAAGAGACAGGCTTGATCCCTGGGTAGGGAAAAATCCCCTGGAGTAGGAAATGGCAACCTGCTCCACTATTCTTGCTTGGAAAGTGCCATGGACTGAGGTGATTGGTGGGCTACAATCCATGGGATCTCAAAGAGTCAGACACAACTGAGACTGAGCAACACAGCGGCAGACCGCTTTATAAGAGCTGTCTCTCTACAAGTAGGAGCACATCTAAATGTTTCTTTGGAGAAGGCAATGGCACCCCACTCCAGTACTCTTGCCTGGAAAATCCCATGGACGAAGGAGCCTGGTAGGCTGCAGTCCATGTGGTTGCGAAGAGTCGGACACGACTAAAGCAATTTAGCAGCAGCAGCAGCAAATGTTTCTTAACTTGCATTGCATTTTTTATTTTCATTAGGGTTGCAGTAAATGAGAAAACCTTTTTGTTTACAAAGCATTCCAAAGTCATGTACTACTCCAAAAGCATACCCTCTCGCAATACGTATGTGCACTCTGAACTTTGGCTAGTTGAAAAGGTCTAGCAAGTGTAGTAAATTCTTCCATCTGGGCAGATTTAATCCCAGATCGAGAACTGTATTTAAGGAGAGTTTAAATTAGTGGCAGCATATCTTGCTTGATACCCTTCAGACTCAGCTTTGAGGTGGAGCCATCAAGTAACATGAAAGTCGTTCAGTCGTGTCTGACTCTTTGTGACCCCCATGAACTGTACGGTCCATGGGACTCTCCAGGCTAGAATACTGGGGTGGGTTGCCTTTCCTTTCTCCAGGGATCTTCCCAACCCAGGTCTCCCGCATTGCAGGTGGATTCTTTACTCACTGAGCCACAAGGGAAGCCCGTCAACAAGTAATATTAGGTCAGTATTCTCTATGGGAGCCTCTGATACATCTAAGTGAGGTACCAAAAGCTCCCTAACCCTAAGATAATCCTAAGGTCCCTCTTCTTCATGGATTTGAGAGTTATGGGAGTCAGGTTGTTATAGTGGTGAATAGTAATATGAGAGGCAGGATGTGACCGAATCTCATAGCAGCAATCCGCTGGCTGTAAAAAATGTTGTGCTGTACTGACTGAGAATCAGGAGAGGAAGTAGGGAGCCTAGAGCTAGTTTAGCACAAGTGTCAACAAGTTTTTAGTGGTAGCTATTGCCCCCAAACAGAGCAGATTAGCTTTTGCAACTGGGTAAAATGTGAAATCATGTAGTAAGTTATGGATTTTTTATTGCTCCCATAAACCACCAAAAGGGCAAAAATCACCCATGCACAGACCAAACAAAATGTATTTTGTAGTTAAGGAAGCTTTTAAGGACACTACTTCAGGTTCTAGAAGTCCTGTTCATATTTGGCTTTCCAAAGCAATGGGTCTCTTACTGAGGACTTACTCAATTCATTAAGGAGGGTGCTCCCAATATTTTCAACCCCCCAGTTAAATCTAGAAATCTTCTCAATTGTTTTTTAAGAGCTCTAGGATAAGCGTGGATAGTCTTTAGTCTGTCAAGAGAGAATTTTTTTTTCACAGATAGGCCATGGCCTAAATAATGGACTGTGTTTGGGTAAAATTGTAATTTATCTTTTGCAACTTTATCTCTTCTTTTCTTCTAACACTGAGAACAAGAAAATGTGATCCTTTTATTAGTTTTACTTGTTCTTTCAACACAGTAGGGAATGATCTACTTATTGAATTGGAACTGAATTACAAAGAATTTAGGTCTTTTAAATCTTGATCAAGGACCTCAGAAAAATAAGAAGGGCCTTCAGTGAATCCCTGGAACATAAATGGCCGGGTATATTGTTGTCCTCCCAAGTAAAGACATAAAGCTCTTGACTGTCTGATCCACAAGCACACTGAAAAAGGCACACTCTACTATAATGAAATTAGGTGGCTCCAGAGGAATTGAAGACAGTGTGATATTTGGGTTGGGTACCACTGGGAACTGAGGGATAACAATTTTGTTTATGGTCCTGACTAAACAAATAAAAATCTTCAGTTTTTTTTTTTTTTTTAAGCTGGCAGGAGAATCTTTATTGAAGTATCCCTTCTGTTACAGTATTAAAAATCATCCTGAGAATAGTTGAGGACCCCAAACCAAAGAGCAGATTTGAGACCTGGTGCTGATATCCTAGTTCAGTTCATTTCATTTGTGTCCAACTCTTTGCGACCCATGGACTGCAAGCCAGGCTTCCCTGTCCATCACCAACTCCTGGAGCTTGCTCAAATTCATGTCCATTGAGTTGGTGATGCCGTCCAACCATCTCATCCTCTGTTGTCCCTTTCTCTTGCCTTCAGTCTTTCCCAGCATCAGGGTCTTTTCCAATGAGTCAGTTCTTCAGTTCTAAACATCAGGTGGCCAAAGTATTGGAGTTTCAGCTTCAGTATCAGTCCTTCCAATGAATATTCAGGACTGATTTCCTTTAGGACGGACTGGTTGGATCTCCTTGCAGTCCAAGGGACTCTCAAGAGTCTCCAACACCACAGTTCAAAAGCATCAATTCTTTGGTGCCTAGCTTTCTTTATGGTCCAAGTCTCACATCAATATATGACTACTGGAAAAACCATAGCTTTGACTAGATGGACCTTTGTTGGTAAAGTAATGTCTCTGCTTTTTAACATACTGTCTAGGTTTGCCATTGGAGAAGGAAATGGCAACCCACTCCAGTGTCCTTGCCTGGAGAATCCCAAGGACAGGGGAGCCTGGTGGGCTGCCGTCTATGGGGTCTCACAGAGTCGGACACGACTGAAGTGAATTAGCAGCAGCAGCTAGGTTCGTCATAGCTTTTCTTCCAAGGAGCAAGTGTCTTTTAATTTCATGGCTGCAGTCACCATCTGCAGTGATTTTGGAGCCCAAGAAAATAAAATCTATGACTGTTTCCATTGTCCCATGATGCAGATTTGACAATCAATGAGCAGCAAGGCACAAGGGGATTCCACGGGTCCTGCCGCTGGTCAAGGCTGCAGTCCAAAAATGAGCTGTGCAGATGGCTTCTATAAGAAAACGGAAAGTAAATGAAGCCCCACACAAATGAGAAAAACAAAAGCTATTTATTCAGAGCTTGTTGAAGTGAAAGGAGTCAACCACCATCACTTGCATTTGGCAGATTCGCAAAGTCAGGCAGTGGAGTGGGAAAGGTTTATAGTGTAAGATGCAAAAACTTCAGACATGTTCTAACTGTTGGCACAGAGGCTGTTGGCACAGGGAAGCTAGAGGCAGGTAACTAGAAGTGGAGCATCTCATAAATCAGTTAGAGGAACTTATTTGGCTTTCTCTAGTCAGTCCTGACTTTTCAGCAGAGGCAAAAATGAGGAGAGCTGGCAGTCACTGACCAAGTGATGATCTTTCTGGGTCTAAAGCTGGAAGAGGTTGGTGTGTGGCTTCCTGAGCTGATTGCTGCAGAGATTGTGACTCAGACTTACATTATCGTATGTGATCTGACTAGTGTCCATTTGTATATTGAGCCTCTCAGTCACCATTAAGAGTAAAATTATCAACAAGATGTTATGCTGCAAAGGAAGAAATTTTATTGCAAAAGAACAAGCAGGGCTTCCCTGGTGGCTCCCTGGTTAAGAACCCGCCTGCCTATGCAGGAGGCATGGGTTCGATCCCTGGTCTGGGAAGACCACACATGCACCAAGCCAACTAGTTTCATGTGCCATGACTACGGCGTCTGTGCTCTAGAGCCCAGGACCTGCAACTACTGAGCCCTCTCGTCGCAACTGCTGAAGCCTGCATGCCCTAGAACCTGTGCCCTGCAACAAGAAAAGCCGCAGCCGTGAGAAGCCCATGTACCACAAATAGAGGTTAGTGCCTGCTTGCCGCAACTAGAGAAAAGCTTGTGGAGCAATGAAGAGCCAGCACTGCCAAAACATAAATAAATAAGCAAAAACAAAGAAACAAGCCAAGACGGGAGCAGAAACTTCTGGAGCACATAATCCACTCCTGTTTGAAGTTGCCTTATAAAAGCATACATAAAATCCTTGGCACAGATCTTGGAATGATTATATATCGTCAACATGTTTTGAAAGTTTGCCTATAAAATATCTCTCAAACGTCAATACTATATGTCCCTGTCATGTTGGAGTTCAGCCCAGAGTAATCTACTATAAAATTCCTTGTAAGAATTACCCTCAAAGAGAAGGGTCAAGTTTGTCTTTCTTTTTGTATATTCCCCTAGAAGTTTCATAATTTCATGTATCATTATGTGAATTTTGAATTCCTGAGTGTATTTTTAATGAAACTGTGTACATGTGTCCTGAAATGGGGTGCAATCTCACTGGCCTGCATTCTTGGGTGTCCGATCTTAAATTCTCGCCTTGTCCAGACTACGTTTCCTTTCTTCTGTGTCTGATTCTTTTTCTCATAAACCTTTCAGTAGTTTAGTTCCCCGAACACTGATTCCCACCGCCTACCTCCAATATCTCGTCATCAGCATCTGGGTGCAGCTAAATCTACCTTTAGCATTGATCTTGCATCTATTTCTTTCTCTTTTCTTTTACCGACACTTATCCAATTTAGGTTCTCATTAAATTTCACATGGTGTCGTGCTTTCTCACGTTCTAGCCATGCTCAGCCAGATCCAACATAATCATTGCTGTCAGCTTAATTTTTCTTAAGGCTATACCTGGCCATTTAACTCTGCTATTGAAAAACTTCACGTATTCCTTAGATTTTACAGAGTGAAGCCCAAACGGTGTAGCCATGTGGTACACTACATTCTTCATCATCATCTTCTCTTACCCCCTTTTCCTATTTATGAGCTCCTGTAACTCTTAATCTGGGCCTCTCATGTTATTTCACATTTTCAGCTCCACATCAAATTTATCTAGGCACATGTCCAAAGTTTCACTGATAGAAAAATTTGAAGTTACATATCCAAGTCTGACTCATCTTTCCTTCTTTACAGAATTTAGGATAATGGACAGCATTTATTAAATAACAATATTGAATAATTGAATCAATACACTTATATGTAGAAATAAAAAAACATGCAGCAATAGTGGCAAAATGTAAGCTATGATCAGGGCAAAATTAGATGCTCCAGTTAACACCCAGTGGTTAACTTCTATACTGAATGTTTTGAACAGAGTTTGGATGTGAGGTGAATCTTGCATGAATTATAGTGTTTTCTCCATGGAATAAGGGAAAACACCATGCTAAAGATGAGGAATAATTTCAGGAAAGATTTTGGTATCAGTTACAATGAGCATCTTTTATAAAAATTATTGAAGTATAGATGATATACAATGTTGTGTTTAATTTCTTCTGTATAGCAAGTGACTCAGATATACATGAATCTATTCTTTTTCATTTTCATTTCTGTTAGGGTTTATCACAGGATATCGAATAGAGTTCCCTGTGCTCTACAGTAGGACTTTGTTGATTATCCACCCTATTTATACTAGTTTGCATCTGTTAATCCCAAACTCCCAGTCACTACAGGGAGCATCTTAATCTAGTTAGATAACAGAATTTTGAGTAGCATTGAATTTATCACCATTTTCCCCCTACTCTTTCGTTTATCTCCTTCTTAAGTGTCAAAATAGGCACAGAAAAAAACAACACTGTGGATAAAAACTAGAAATTAATTGGCACAATAATATAAACATGTGATTTAAATATTTTGCCCTAGCTATGATAAACATTAGTAATTAAAGTTGTAAAAAAATAGCTTTAACTCTGCAGTGACAGAAAGAGAAGAAAGCGGGATAAGACATATGTTTCTACTTGATCTGATTTCAAGAATAAACACTTGCTTACTGTGGAAAGCATCATAAGGAAGAGCTTTAAGTTATCACTTTAGAGACTTTCTGGTGAGATCTATGTTTTGCTTTGACATAAACAGAATATGCAAGCTTGGTTCCATCTTTTTTCTTTTTTAACTTAGTAAGGAAGAAATGTTCCAAAAGGTTCTTTAATTAAATGTTAGTTAACCAGAATATTACTCTGTAAAGCAAATGGGTAAGTTTGATATTGCCATGAAGATAAGAGAAATTTTAGCTTTCCTAACAAAGCTTGTATTTTCTCATATGCTAGGAACTGTCATTTACCACACCCAGTAATGATTTTGAACACCACTAGCTCGAGAGAGAGATGAGAGTCAGCTGGATCAATATCTGGAAAGGAAGCTCTTGGGTAAAAACAAAATGCATAGCTATGATATCTCGGATTGTTTTTCCATCTTGGGAATTTTTAACCAGTGGGATCACATTCCAGGAAATGTGGAAATGGCTAGGCATTTATATGCATAACTGAATCACTTTACTGTACAGCAGAAATTAGCACAACTTTGTAAATCAACTATACTTCAACAGAAAAAAAAAAAAAAGTCATTCTCACCTTTGTCTCAAGGAGGATCAAATAGTACAGCATAGGGGAGAACAAAGCAATCTTTTAGCCATTGTCAACCAAAGGATGCCGTTATTCACCATCATACACCTGTTGGCTTAAGAACAGTAGCTACGCATGCTTTCTAGGATAAACATCTTCATACTTTTTCAAAATAGCCAGGAACAGAGAGACAGAGAGGTGTACTGGTCTTGAGGATTCTTTTCCACCTTGTCTTGGATCAGAAATGCATTGGCATAAATCTAACTTGTCCAGGTATCTTTAAGATTCTCCCAGAAAGGACAAAAGTCAGATGAAATGTTACTTTTTTTTTTTTTTATTAATGTTCCCCAGCTACTCCAGCCAAGAGTGATTTAAGTGGCTATAACTGTCCAGTATGGTTTGCCCCACTTACAGGATGTTAATCACATTTCACCTTGAAGTCATTACCTGTCAGGCCACCTCACTAAATTTCTTGGCAGGTAGAATTCTGCTTATAACTCTGAGGCTAGTGTCTTGCATATGAAAGGCACTTGCTTGATAGCTTTTTTTTTTTTTTAAGGTGTAATTTTATTGTTTACAGAGTAGTTTGAAATCCTCCAAGTGAAAATGTAAACTGCTGTCATTAATCATTTCCTACTATATCTTATCTCCCTGTGTATTAGATTGATAAATTTATTTTGTCTGTTGCTATTTTGATCCTCGGTGATGTCCGTGAAAGCAAATATAATTAGGCAGCTCCTTGGTTTTTATAATTTATGATTTCTGTTCCAGCTCTAGAGAATATCATTTATGCTGACCTAAGCAGTATATATTCGGTTATACTTTATGATACACATTTTCAGAATGGTTTTATTAATTTTATATATTTACTTGAATATTCAGGCAACCTGTCCTGAGGTTGCACTGCCTTTATTTCATGATGGGCCATCACTAAACTCTCTTTACATGATGATGGCTAATCCCTTAAGCCTGAAGTTTTGGAAACTCATGTGTTTAAGAAGGTCCAAGATCATGTACAATCCTCAGAGGGAAAATGGGATAATGGACCAATAATTGCTGCTGATTGCAAAAACAGATTTTCAGCATTTCATGAGATAAAAGGGAGTGTTGTTTAATTGCTGTAAATGTGTCCTATTCCTTCAGGAATTGGATTCAGACGATATTGCAGTGTTATACCTGCGAATCTAAATATGGTTTTGTACTGATTGCTTATTATTTTTAGATCTCTAACCTCCTGTCTTAATGCGCTACTCTATGAATACTCTGATAATAGCGTGAAACACAATTAATTCCATTAATGTTATGCCAGTATTCAAGAAAGGGGTCAGTACATTTGGTCCACTTAAAATGTGACTTTAAAGAAAGGTTACATAGTTTGGCATGCATAAAAAGGAATTATCAAATAAAGTGAGAGATACTATGTTTATTTAATGGTCTTTGCTTCTATTATTACATGGAACCTTAATAAAACAATGCTACAGCCTATCGAAAGTCAACCTGGCAAATTAGTTTCTTCAGCAAGAGAGATGTTAAACAGAAGCTTATTTTACAAACAGTGATACTATCTGATAGGTAGCTGAGAACTGAATCTCTTTTCAAGAGATCTAAGCTGTAATTCTTGCTTGAATCTGTAGTTATTGTTGAAACGTTCCTTAAATTTCTCCCTGTCTTATTTTCTCCATCTCTGACATTAGACAATTTATAGTTTCATTTTCAAGATGTTTGTGAAATAATTTGAAGTAAAGCAAATACAAAAGGGACATAGCATGAAGCAAACTATTATTATTAACACTTATCAGCCAATACCCAAATAGCAAGCATTTCACTGGCAGCATGCATTTCATATTTGAACAGTGAAGCAAACATTACACAAGAAGTTTATCACATTTTTGTTTCTGTTAGTAGCTATCAGGATACAAGTTCAAGTCATCTAATGTCTTCAGTTTTCCTGTTAATAAAATCACAGCTTTAGATTGTTTTGATGGTAAAAACTCACGTGAACATATATGTATGGTATTTGCGTGCAAATACGTGTGAATAGGTTTTAATAAAAAATGAAAGCTGATAGTAAATAATTTAACTTGGTTACATCATTAGCTGAAAGGATACTTCTTAAATTTTGATTTCTATTTTTCGGCCACACCACTTGGTGTGTGGGATCCTGGCTCCCCAGTTGGGGATCAAATCCATGCCCCTTTCACTAGAAACACAGTCTTAACCACTGGACAACTGGGAAAGTCCCCAAAGGATATTTCTTTGAAAATGTCATCCTGTCATTGAAATAAACAGGTAAAATTTTCTCTAAACAAATATCAGAGAAATTTTTGTTTTGAGGGGTACAGAACATGTTCTGTAAGGGCCTTATTTAAAACATTTGAAACATTTCAGTTGGAGTCATTTCTGCAAAGTCATTTACACATTTCACTTATGGTACTGGAGCTTTTTCCATTGTGTTATTTCCTTTTAACAGAGATCTTAGAATTAAAATTTTTTCCTGCAAATATTATTAAAGGTGAAATTCTAGCACTGCTAACGTTCACACATGTTTCTAAATGAAAATATCAAGACTTGGATAATTCACATAAAACCAAACAATCCTAATCCATAATGTATATGAATAGAGTTAATTTTATAAAGAACTGAGTCAAAATAATATAAAATTTACATGTGAAATATCCTTTTTTTCCACATTGGAGTCAGTTTGCTTTATTTTGTTGATTTCACTTCTGACATCTAATTAGGTAAGAAAATGACCTTTATTTATCCCTCTTTCATTTATCATAAGGGAGTGTGTGGAGCTGTGTGCCAAATTTCACTGACAGGAACGGGGAAAATTGTTTCAAAACAGCCCTGGGGCAGAAATGTCCGACACTTGTAAACCTGATTCTATTTGGTACTCAGATTAAATTCTCTCACATGAAACTCTGTGCAAGGAGTTTTCTTGATAGCTTTCCTTCTACTGCCACTGCTCAAAGGAAGGAAACAAATATGTAAATCTCACACCCAAGCTCTCAAAAGAAAAAACTCTCCACCACCTCCATTTCATTTCTTTTCACCAAAGAAACACGAGAGAAAACACTAAAATTCTGAGTTTTATACTCTTGTGGGTTGTTCCTTTTTTTAAAGCTTCATTTCAAAAATACCTTGTGAAGAAAATATTTCTAAGGTTGGCTTTGAATAAAATTATTGAGAAAATTAACTGTACACTTGAAATGATGGAGGCTTTTACTCTTAAAATCTTTTTCAGATTGGCTTAAAATACGTACTTCCAAAGAGACAAGAACATTTCTCATTATAGCATCCTTAGAGAAAACCATGGATTTAGACCGGTTTTTCACAGAGAAGAAAAGATCAATTAACTTGTAATCACTGAAGCAGTGTAAGTTTTGGAAGGCTAGAGGAGGCACTCCCTTCTGTGTGTCAAAAAATTGATTCCTGGTTCTGAGTTGTAACAAAGGAACTCTTGATTTTTGTAGATGCCTGTGAGTCACGTAGAAATTGCCCATCCAAAGCAATGAGGCAGTGCAGAGGCGATGAAGAGTGGTCTCAGGAAATGCACCAGTATCTTAATACATGATATTAAGAAAAAGAAGATCATGTCACTTTGTTCGAGATAGCTAGTAAAATTTTAGTTATCATTTTAGCATGTTTTATAGGTATTCTATTTGAAAACTTTTTACTATATTATTCTAGAGATGATAATTTATTAAATGTATCCTTTTCTCAAAACTAACACAACATTGTAAATCAACTATATTTCAATAAAAAATAAATACATTTAAAAAGTATCCTTTTCTGTTAGAAAATGTGAATAACACTCTCTCCACAGAGCTTATATTTCTCTTTATTGCTCAACTCATTCATGAAAATCAGGTATGTGCTTGTTTCTACACTGTTGTATGTAATAGTGCTGTCATTAAAACAAAATCAACAGAATATTGTGTTCTATAATTAGAATTTTAATTGCCTTTGGAAATAAAGTTATGGATTTGGTGTTTTAATTTTTAAAAATTCCAGGGTGATTTGAACATAATTCAGCACAGATATGACAAGATTGATGAATGGTCCATAAAATATGATATTAGTTCATGGAGGCAAATCACCCTTTTTTAGGAAATGAATCATTTTTATTTGTAGAAAATTCTAATTTAAAGGTATGCATTTTTAGATGAACACCGGTCGTGTGGTTTTTGTTCTTATTATATAGTTTAATTTGTCTTTAATTGGAGGGTAATTGCTTTACAATGTTGTGTCAGTTTCTGCCATATAACCAAGTGAATCAGTCATAAGTATATAAATGTCCCCTCCCTCTAGAACTTCCTTTCCATCTTTGCCCCATCCCACCCCTCTAAGTTGTTACCTGACAATGTGAATGAACCTTTTCTTCACATTCTTCAAGTGAAGATTCATGAAAGATTCTTCATAAGATTCTCCAAGACTGACAACTAAAAACACTTTGCAAGTTTCAGTTTCATCAGAATCACCTATGGGTATAATATTTCATCACCATTCAATATATCTTCCATCTGATTGTAATTGTTTTTAATTTATATTCTAGAAGCCTGTAAGCTGCCCCTTGAATAAGTCCCACATCATTTTGATGTTTGCACACTATGGTCAACTCCATTGGATTGCATTATACAAGGTGGGGGTTACTCCTTTGAGAGTCCTAGGATGTGAATATCCTGAATTTTAAGATTAATGATTCATAAAAATACTTTAGAATATTTTCTTTTCACTGTCATCAACAGGAGACATGTAATAACTAGAATAGAATATGTCATAGGTATCATCTTATCTCAAAAGAGGGATTCCCTGGTGGCTCAGATTGTAAAGAATCTACCTGTAATGTGGAAGACACAGGTTTGATATCTGGATCTGGAAGATCCCCTGGAGAAGGGAATGGCTACTCCAGTATTCCTATCTGGAGAATTTCATGGCTAGAGGAGCCTGGTGGGCTACACGGTGTGGGGGGTCTCAAAGAGTTGGACATGACTGAGCAACTAACACTAACACTTAGCATCTCAAGAGAATGTTTTAAATTTATTTCCTTTCCTGAGAAATCCAAAATTGTCTCTGAATTATAAATCAAATCAGAAGACCATAAAACCAATCAAGTAAATATAAATTGACTAGAATTGTTCATAAAGTATGAACCTTTAATACCTTTGTTCTCACTATTATTTCAGGTTATTTCTGTGGGGAAAAATAATTTTTTAAGAAGAAATTTTATTTTTCATGGCTTCAAAAATAATATTCACAAAATTAGGGAACCGAACATAAAAATAATTAGTAATGCCATTGTATCAGTGGTAATTTTTGATCAAGAGTATTTGAGACCAATAAATTCTTGTCCAAATTATCAAATTGTTATCAATATATTATTTATGGTCAAAGCACATTAAGGCAGGAATCTTATAAAGTAATTTATGTAAATTTAAAATTCAATTACCCAACCTCTTTCTTGAACATTCACTATTATTAACATTTTTTGAATAGATTATTTTTTAAGAGATCTCAATTTTTGAGAGACTACCTTGCCATGCTAAGTCGCTTCAGTCTTAATTCTTTGCAACCTCATGAACTGTAGCCTGTCAAGTTTCTCTGTCCATGGGATTCTCCAGACAAGAATACTGGAGTGGGTTGCCCTGTCTTCCTCTAGGGGATCTTCCTGACCAAGGGATTGGACCCACCTCTCCTTTG
This sequence comes from Oryx dammah, assembly GCF_014754425.2. Lineage (NCBI taxonomy): Eukaryota > Metazoa > Chordata > Mammalia > Artiodactyla > Bovidae > Oryx > Oryx dammah. The sequence goes on from NW_024070204.1 coordinate 10,662,598, forward strand.
GCTCCCACATTGTTCAGTGGTTCAGTCGTGTCCAACTCTTTGTGACCCACGGACTATAGCACACCCATCAGGTTACCCTGTCCATTACCAACTCCTGCAGCTTGCTCAAACTCATGTCCATTGAGTAGATGATGATACCCAATCATCTCATCCTCTGTCATTCCCTTCCCCTCCTGCTTTCAATCTTTCCCAGCATCAGGGTCTTTTCCAATGAGTCAGTTTTTCACATCAGATGGCCAAATATTGGAGCTTCAGCTTCAGAATCACTTCTTCCAATGAATGTTCAGGACTGATTTCCTTTAGTACGGACTGGTTGGATGTCCTGCAGTCCAAGAGATGCTCAAGAGTCTTCTGCAACACCACAGTCAAAACCATCAATTTCTTTGGTGCTCAGCTTTCTTTATGGTCCAACCCTCACATCTATAAATGACAACTGGAAAAGCCATAGCTTTGACTAGATGGACCTTTGCTGTAAAGTAATGTCTCTGCTTTTTAATATGCTGTCTAGGTTGGTCATAGCTTTTCTTCCAAGGAGCAAGTGTCTTTTAATTTCATGGCTGCAGTCACCATCTGCAGTGATTTTTGAGCCCAAGAAAATAAAGTCTCTCTTTTCACTGTTTTGCCATCAGTGATGGGACTGGATGCCATGATTTTAGTTTTTTCAATGTTGAGTTTTAAGCCAGCTTTTTCATTCTCCTCTTTCACTTTCATCAAGAGGCTCTTTAGTTCCTCTTTGCTTTCTGCCATAAGGGTGGTGCATACATATCAGTTCAGTTCAGTTTAGTCACTCAGTCATGTCCAGCTCTTTGCAACTCCATAGACTGCAGCATGCCAGGCTTCCCTGTCCATCACCAACTCCAGGATTTCACTCACATTCATGTCCATTGAGTCAGTGATGCCATCCAAACATCTCATCCTCTGTTGTCCCCTTCTCCTCCACCCACCCCCGCCCAGTTTTTCCAAGCATCAGGATCTTTTCTAATGGGTAAATTCTTCGCATCAGGTGGTCAAAATATTGGCGTTTCAGCTTCAGCATCAGTCCTTCCAATGAATATTCAGGACTGATTTCCTTAAGGATGAACTGGTTGATCTCCTTGAAGTCCAAGGAACTCTCCAGAGTCTTCTCTAACATCACAGTTCAAAAGCATAAATTCTTTGGCACTCAGCTTTCTTTATAGTTCAACTCTTACGTTGAACTATGGAAAAACCATAGCTTTGACTAAACAAATCTTTGTTGGCAAAGTAATGTCTCTGCTTTTTAATATGTTATCTAGGTTGTTCATAACTTTTCTTCTAAGGAGTAAGCATCTTTTAATTTCATGGCTGCAGTTACCATCTGCAGTGATTTTGGAGCTCCCCAAAATAAAGTTTGTCACTATTTCCACTGTTTCCCCATCTATTTGCAGTGAAGTTATGGGACCAGATGCCATGATTTTAGTTTTCTGAATGTTGAGCTTTAAGCCAACTTTTTCACTCTCCTCTTTCACTGTCAACAACAGAGGCTTTAGTTCTTCGCTTTCTGCCGTAAGGGTGGTGTCATCTGCATATCTGAGGTTATTGATATTTCTTCCACCAGTCTTGATTCCAGCTTGTGTTTCTTCCAGTCCAGCGTTTCTCATGATGTACTCTGCATAGAAGTTAAATAAGCAGGCTGACAATATACAGCCTTGACGCACTCCTTTTCCTATTTGGAACCAGTCTGTTGTTCCATGTCCAGTTCTAATTATTGTTTCCTGACCTGCATACAGGTTTCTCAAGAGGCAGGTCAGGTGGTCTGGTATTCCCATTTCTTTCAAAATTTTCCACAGTTTATTGTTATCCACACAGTCAAAGGCTTTGGCATAGTCAATAAAGCAGAAATAGATGTTTTTCTGGAACTCTCTTGATTTTTTGATGATCCAGCAGATGTTGGCAATTTGATCTCTGGTTCCTCTGCCTTTTCTAAATCCAGCTTGAACTTCTGGAAGTTCATGGTTCATGTGCTGTTGAAGCCTGGCTTGTAGAATTTTGAGCATTACTTTACTAGCATGTGAGATGAGTGCAATTGTGCAGGGTACATCATACTAAATGTCAGGCTGGCTGGATGACTCACAAGCTGGAATCAAAATTGCTGGGAGAAATGTCAACAGCCTCAGATATGTAGATTACACCACTCTAATGGCAGAAAGTGAAGAAGAACTAAAGAACCTCTTGATGAGGGTGAAAGAGGAGAGTGAAAAAGCTGGATTGAAACTCAGCATTCAAAAACTAAGACCATGATGTGACCCTTCATGGCAAACAGAAGGGGAAAAAATGGAAGCAGTGACAGATTTTCTTTTTGGGGGGCTCCAAAATTACTGTGGATGGTGACTATAGCCATGAAATTAGAAGACATTTGCTCCTTGAAAGAAAAGCTATGACAAACAGTGTATTGAAAAGCAGAGACATCACTTTGCCAACAAAGTTCTATATAGTCAAAGCTATGGTTTTTCCAGAAGTGAAAGTTGGACCATAAAGAAGGCTGAGCACTGAAGAAATGATGCTTTTGAATTGTGGTACTGAAGAAGACTCTTGAGACTCTCTTGGACAGCAAAGTGATCAAACCAGTCAATCCTAAATGGAGGTGACCCTGAATATTCATTGGAAGGACTGATGCTGAACCTGAAGCTCCATTACTTTGGCCAACCAATGCTAAGAGCTGACTCATTGGAAAAGACTCAGATGCTGGGGAAGATTGAAGGCAAAAGGAGAAGGGGATGCCAGAGGATGAAATGTTTAGATAGCATCACTGGCTCAGTGGAGATAAATCTGAGCAAACTCTGGAAGACAGTGGAGGACAGAGTAGCCTGGTGTGCTACAATCCATGGGGTCAAAAAGAATTGGACATAACTTAGTAACTGAACAACAACAAAATGAACATGGGGGGTGCATGTGTTTTTTGAAATTATGGTTTTCTCCGGGTATATGCCCATGAGTTCTTCCTGCAACAAAGTGTCCTTTTACAAATAAACACACCTTTGTTTCAATGGCATGTAAATAGATAAATATTTAGACAAACTATTAAATTAAAAGGTTAGTGATGACCTGGACTTTATGATTTCTTCCATGGAGATTTATGCATCATTATAGATTCACACTTAGGTAACTTTGATTTTATGTTGCTGCCAGAATGAAATTTTTATTTTATTGAATAAATTTTCCAATTGTTACAACCATTTTGTATAAGGCTATTGCTCAGTTGGTCAAGAGTCTGCCTGCAATGCAGGAGACATGGGTTCGATTCCTGGGTCAGGGAGATCCCCTGGAGAAGGAAATGGCAATTCACTCCAGTATTCTTGCCTGGAAAATCCCATGGACAGAGGAGCTTTGCAGGCTACAGTCCACGGGGTTGTAAGAATCAGACATGACTTAGCAACTAAACCACCACTAAACCACCACCTATTTTACACTGATCTTGTAACCAGCAAAATTGTTGAAATTCAAGATAAATTCAGTTTGTTTCTAATACTCTCCTAAATAACATTTTAGTCTTAACAATGGTAGTTTCACTTTTTCCCTTCCAATCGCAAATATTTTTATCACTTTTTATTTTATTGTATAGGATAGTTCTTACTGTGTTTTTATGTTGATACTCAGCCAGAGTGGTCATCTTCACCCATGGTGGATTCATGTCAATGTATGGCAAAACCAATACAGAATTGTAAAGTAAAATAAAAAATAAATAAATACAAAAAAAATAAATAAATGCTTCAACTTTTTTCTCATTAAGTAAAGTGTTGGCTGTACATTTTTAATGAATACACATCATTTTAAGAAACTTTCTTAGTTTCCTCATTTGTAACTTCTCTTAAATATGTGTTGAATATTTCTAAGCAATTTCCCTACTGTTTATTTGGGCTTCCCTGGTGGCTTAGACAGTAAAGCATCTGCCTGCAATGCGGGAGACCTGGGTTTGGTCCCTGGGTCAGGAAGATCACCTGGATGAAGGAAATGGCAACCCATTCCAGTACTCTTGCCTGGAAAATTCCATGGATGGAGGAGCCTGGTAAACTACAGTCCACGGGATTGCAGAGTTGGACATGACTGAGCAATTTCATTGGTTCATGGGGGTTTTATAATCATTTTCAAAATTTTTTTCTACTTAATATGTTAACATGTTAATTGCATTAATAGATCGCCAAATGTAATAGCTTCTTCTGCTTTCTTGGAATAATTAACTTGTTTTATAACTTTTAAAATGCACTACTGAATTTTGCTTCTTGAGTTTAATATTTCTTTCTTGAATACATGTATACATAGGATATAATGATATGTGAACATTTTCTTCTTTTGAGAAAATTCTTGACTCGTGATCTTTTCTCTTTTATTACTTTTTTCCCCGAAGAAACAGTCACTGGAGGTTTGTATTGTTCTTACTGAACATTTCTGTTTTGCTACTATTTTCTGCTTTCAGTTCAGTTCAGTTCATTTCAGTTCAGTTGCTCAGTCGTGTCTGACTCTTTGTGACCCCATAAATCGCAGCACACCAGGCCTCCCTGTCCATCACCATCTCCCGGAGTTCACTCAAACTCACGTCCATCTAGTCCATGATGCCATCCAGCCATCTCATCCTCTGTCGTCCCCTTTTCCTCCTTCCCCCAATCCCTCCCAGCATCAGAGTCTTTTCCAATGAGTCAACTCTTTGCATGAAGTGGCCAAAGTACTGGAGTTTCAGCTTTAGCATCATTCCTTCCAAAGAAATCCCAGGGCTGATCTCCTTTAGAATGAATTGGTTGGATCTCCTTGCAGTCCAAGGGACTCTCAAGAGTCTTCTCCAACACAACAGTTCAAAAGCATCAATTCTTCGGTGCTCAGCTTTCTTCACAGTCCAACTCTCACATCCATACATAACCACTGGAAAAACCATAGCCTTGACTAAATGGACTTTGCTGGCAAAGTAATGTCTCTGCTTTTGAATATGCTATCTAGGTTGGTCATAAGTTTTCTTCCAAGGAGTAAGCATCTTTTAATTTCATGGCTGCAGTCACCTTAATCTTTATTAATTCATTTGTATGATTCTCACGGGTTTGGTTTGTGGTTCTAGTTCTAACTTTTAAAATTATATGCTTAAGTTATTTTAATTCACTTTTACCAAATGATGAAATGTATTTTGGCTATAAGTGTTTCTCTGAGCACTGCTTTGTTGACATTTAATAATTTCTAAAATAAAATGTCTTCTTCATTATTTTTTATATGTTATTAAAATACGGTTTGATTTCCTTTTGGCCTTAGAGTTTCTTCATTACCATTAAAAAATTGGGATGACATGTAAGTTATCACATGTGAAACAAATTGCCAGTCCAGATTCAATGCATTATACAGGGTGCTCAGGGCTGATGCACTGGGATGACCCAGAGGGATGGTATGGTGAGGGAGGTGGGAGGGGACTTCAGGAAAGGGAACACATGTACACCTGTGGCAAATTCATGTCAATGTATGGCAAAACCAATACAATATTGTAAAGTAAAAATAAATAAATAAATTTCTAACAGTTATAGCAATTCATTTTTCATATTTTCTTATTTTCCTGCTTTACTAAAGAATACAGTGAGCCTTATTTTTAGCTTAATGTAAGGTTTTCAAATGTTTCATGGGTAATTTCTAAGAAGGTGTATGTGCTTAGTCGCTCAGTCATGTCTGACTCTTTGTGACCCCATGGACTGTAGCCCTCCAGGTTACTCTGTCCATGGGGTTTCTCCAGGCAAAAATACTGGAATGGATTCCCATGTCACCCTTCAGGAAGAAGGTGCATAGATAAATACAAATAGAGTAGGTCATATAAGGGCATCAATTAGATTTGTGTAATTTTTTGTATGTCTTGTTTCCCCCCATTTAATCTGAACTACCATTCTGAAGGAGATCAGCCCTGGGATTTCTTTGGAAGGAATGATGCTAAAGCTGAAACTCCAGTACTTTGGTCACCTCATGAGAAGAGTTGACTCATTGGAAAAGACTCTGAAGCTGGGAGGGATTAGGGGCAGGAGGAGAAGGGGACGACCGAGGATGAGATGGCTGGATGGCATCACTGACTCAATGGACGTGAATCTGAGTGAACTCCAGGAGTTGGTGATGGACAGGGAGGCCTGGCGTGCTGCGATTCATGGGGTCGCAAAGAGACGGACACGACTGAGCGACTGAACTGAACTGAACTGAATAAATGTAAGTTTTTTATCTCTTTATGTTACCCTCTTTCTATACATCCCCAAATTTCTATTTCATAAAATATTATGTCATCCAGCTTAATAAATAATACTCAGTTCTGTTAGATTTGTAGACCTTTGTACTTATCATTGTAAATTTAATTTCCGTGTTTGTTTAATAACTTTTTGCTGCATATAACCTCAGCTAATATGCTTATTCCTACTTTCTTGGAAAAAGAAAGAGTTATCCCAGGAGTATTACACTCATCCTTGTTTACAGACTCTTTCATCAACAGGTCAGTTCTGGCTATATGAGTGGAATCCAGAAAGAGAGGAGGTCTTCTTGGCTCAATGAGAAATATGTTAATCCTCCCTGTGTGTGTGTCCTTTTATTAAATAATTGAATCTGTATCTCTTAGTTGCTACAAATATTCTATAAATAAAATGACTTTAAATGTGATCAAACTCTTACTTTGTACTATGTCTTTATAACCAGGTGAACACACAAAATATATTAGATAATTGATGTCCAGGCTGAGATTGTTCATAAGAAGGAAGAATTTCAGACAAATTTTTTTTGTTTGTTATTGCAGTGGTGCTGAAAATAGATTTTTATCATATACCATCCCACACTTCCTTCTGTAACTATATCCACTAGACTTGATGCCAGATTTCAGTGTTTGGCATTATAAAAAGTACATGCATTTATTTTTATAAACCCTTATCAAACTATCATATATAAAAATTTAAACTTATATAGTACCTGGTACTTTTGAGTAATTTAAAAAGCAAAATTTATACTTTAGAATTAATGCAAATTGACAGTTAAAAATAAAAGATTTCTTCAGTTTTAAAAATTATTATTATATGGATTATCACCCCCAAATACATTGGTTACAACTACCAACTTTGGCTAAATGCATTATATTTAACATTATATTAACAAAACAATTATAATTGTTTTAACTTGACTGAGCCTAAAAGAAAAAAAATAGCTTAAAAGAAATTTATTTAAATGAAACCCCCAATATTTCAGCAGAATGCATCAAGTCTTAGATCACTTTTAAAGTTGGGTCATTTAAAATGCCCCCAAATAAACTTCATTCCTGCATTTTACTCTGGCTATAAAGGTTCAGCTCTGTTAGATGGGCTATTAGTCTTTTTACTTCTACAAACAGCAATGAGGAATTGGTCCTTCTGGACACACAGTAGGTGTAGGTGGCCAGTGGAAGAAGGCATTTCAAGGGGTGGGGCTGGGAGTGGGAGATGCACTTTCTTGGGGCTGGACTCACTGACTGAGGACTGAGGGAGGCATGGCCAAGGGAGCTTAGAGGGCAGAGCTGGACCTGGGCCATGACCTGGGCACAAGAGGGCCTCCAAGAAGATGGGAGAAGGCGATCAGCAGGGGCCTCTGCTGTGGTCACAGGGCAAGCCTCACTTGCTCCTGAGTCTGACCCTCTCCCCTCCTCCATCCCTGGCTCCATCCTCCCCATGAGGTAGTCACAAGCAACTTAGGGAGAGGAAAGGAAAATGAGGCAGCCTTGGGGAGAGGCAGGATGACCACTCTTGGCCCCCTCCAGCATTGATTGAAAAAAAAAAAAAAAAGCACAACGTGAGCTGAGAGTTAAGTTTTACTTGGGGCATACTGAGGACTACAGCCCCGGAGACAGCATCTCAGATAGCTTTGAAACTGCTCTGAAGAGGTCGAGGGGGAAGGACAAGCTATGCATGACCTTGATGAAGGGGAGTACGTGGAGTGAAGTCCATATTTTGGCAGAGGCTGGCTGTTAGCCACAAGGAATGGATATCACTGCTAATGGTTTTAGTGCTTTTCTAGATGAGGAGATGCAAGAATCTGGGCTCATAAAAACCTTCCCCTGAAAATCTCTAACTGTCTTAAGGCCTGTTCTGCCAAGCTCTCCCAGGGCACACAGTGCTTTATTCCTACTCTGTACCCTGAACTCCTTTCAGGGAGTGTTGGAGGTCAGCATCTGCAGTGGTTTGTTTTGGTCTTCATAGAGGCAGATGCCAATTTTTAGTTTGCTTCAGACGTTGCTCTTCCCCACCTTCCCACCGCCTGCAGAACCCCAAGTCGGAAAAAGAGAGGAAGTTGCCAATGGGAAAGCAGTATAGAATTGACTCAGTATGACTTTGGTCTGGGGATTTTAATACAGAAACAACAGTGTCATTGTCTGAAAATGATCAGAAGTCTTTTTAGCATCTGTGAATGACCAGGAAGGTTGTGAAGATCTGTTCAAGTTTTCATTCAAAGATTGAGAATGAAATAACCCAGGTTATAGGCTGTTGTATGTGTGTGTTCACGCTCAGTGGTGTCTGACTCTTTGCAACCCCTCTGGACTGTAGCCCACCAGGCTCCTCTGTCCATGAGATTTCCCAGGCAAGAATACTGGAGTGGGTTGCCATTTCCTACTCCAGAGGATCTTCCCGAACCAGGGATTGAGCCTGAGTCTCTTGAATTGGCAGGCAAACTCTTTACCACTGAGCCACCAGGGAAGCACATTATAGGTTGAAGGGACAATAAAAAGAAAATTAAAATGTTATTGAAACACAGTATTGAGTAAAACTTTTTCAATAAATAGTTAATAGACTGCTCTGCATTAACCCATAAATCTAGAAAATCAGACATACAGATCCTTCTCATTAAAAAAACATTCTGCATTACTTTATATGAGGTACCATTATTTAATGGACATTTGTTTTTAGCTTTTGCTATTCAACCAATGCTATACAAAAATTGATTGTTTTGTTCATTGATTCCATAAAATTACTGAACACCAAGTATGTACCAGCTTCTTCTAGAAACTTGACAGAGAATAAACAGACAATTCCTTTGCTCATGGACTTTCAGCTATCAGAAAAAATGAACATTCTTAGAGCACTGTGGAGAGTAGAAAATATTATAAATTCCTAGCAGGGAAAGTGTCAAAAGACAGAGCATATGCTTTAGAAAGTCTGCTAGGCACTGTTATATTGATCTCCAAAATGGTCACCCCTGTTGACAGATCCAGCAGCCATACAAGGGATTGCCTGAGTCCCATCACCTCATCCACACTGTGATTTATACAATCATCCCTCAGTGCCAGGAGAGGTTGGTTGCAGGGTCCTCTCAGATACCAAAGTCTTTGAAGTTCAAGTCTCTTATTTATATTGGTGTAGTAACTTGTCTTGTCTTTTATATTTTGTCCTACCTCCTTTTGAAGAGAATGGGCTGCCTTTCTGGGTGCCTTGTGCCCTCTGCCAGTGTTCAGAAGTAGTTTTGTGTAAGTTGCTCAGCATTCAAATGACCTTTTGATGAATTTGTTGGGGAGAAAGTGGTCTCCCCATCCTATTCCTGCACCATCTTGACATTGTGAAAAAAAGCAAAGAAGAACTAAAGAGCCTCTTGATGAAAGTGAAGGAAGAGAGTGAAAAAGTTAGTTTAAAACTCAGCATTCAGAAAACTAAGATCATGGCATTCAGTCCCATTACTTCATGGCAAATAGATGGGGGAAACAATGGAAACAGTGAGAGACTATTTTGGGGGGCTCCAAAATCACTGCAGATGGTGACTGCAGTCGTGAAATTACAAGATGCTTGCTCCTTGGAAGAAAAGTTATGACCAACCTTTACAGCATATTAAAAAGCAGAGACATTATTTTACCAACCAATGTCCATCTAGTCAGAGCTATGGTTCTTCCAGTAGCCATGTATGGATGTGAGAGTTGGACTATAAAGAAAGCTGAGCGTCGAATAATTGATGGTTTTGAACTGTGGTGTTGGAGAAGACTCTTGAGAGTCCCTTGGACAGCAAGGAGATCCAACCAGTTAATCCTAAAGGAAATCAGTCCTGAATATTCATTGGAAGGACTGATGCTGAAGCTGAAACTCTGATACTTTGGTCACCTTTTGTGATGAACAGACTCACTGGAAAATACTCTGATGCTGGGAAAGACTGAAAGTGGAAGGACAAGGGGACGACAGAGGATGAGATGGTTGGATGGCATCACCTACTCCATGGACATGAGTTTGAGTAGGCTCCCTGAGTTGGTGCTGGACAAGGAAGCCTGGCATGCTGTAGTCCATGGGGTTGCAAAGCGTCGGACATGACTGAGCGACTGAACTGAACTGAACTGATAGTATTTGCATATTACTTTCCCATATCCTCCTCTACACTTTAAGTCATCTCTAGATTACTTATAACACCTAGCACAAGGTAAATGCTCTGTAAGTAGTTGCCAGAGTGCATCAAAATAAAATTTTACTTTTTGGAAATTTCTGGAATTTTTTTTTTCTTGAATATTTTTGACCCATGTTTGGTTGAATTTGTGAATGTGACATTTGAGGATATGGAGCACCTACTGTACATCTTTTAAAATTTTGCCCAATATGGTTCCTAAGGCTAGCATCTAAATGTTATTTTGATTTGGACTTATTTAACTATGAATACATCTGGACATCACTTTATAAATTTATTTGTCCCATTATTTTACTGTGATATGCCTTCTATATATCTTTTGCCATGTTAATCATTTTATCTTTGTACCTGCAGGGCTTGAAGATTTACTTTTAGAATCTTATAGTTTTACTAGGAGAGCTCTTAGGGTTAATTTTTCTGGATCACAGGGTAAGCTCTCTCAGTGTTTAGTGTTAGTGGTAGTTGCTCAATGATGTCTGACTGTTTGAAACCCCAAGGGCTGTAGCCGGCCAGGCTCCTCTTCCATGGGATTCTCCAGGCAAGAATGCTGGAGTCGGTTGCCATTCCCTTCTCCAGGGGATCTTCCTGACTCAGAGATTGAACCCAGGTCTCCAAATTGCAGACAGATTTATTAGCATCTGAGCCACCAGGGAAGCCCTTAGTTATCTTTCATTTCAGAAATTTTTCTCTGTTCGTGTTTAAATAATAGCCTGTTCAGTTATTTTATGTTTCCTCCCAGAGACATAAATAATATGTGTATTATTTCTTTCCTACTTTCTACTTTGGCACTCCTTCCCTTGATGACTATTTTAAACTTCGTTTCTTAAAATTTCATTTTCATTATTCTTATTATTTTAGTTTCTTCAGTGGTCCTTATTATATTTCATTTAAATCAATTTTGTCTTGTAAATCTTATAGTCTAGCCTTCATTTCTAAGATTACTTTATCTTTTCTTGTTTGTTTCTTTCCTACAGAAGTCAATTCTTCATTTCTTACTTAAAAAAATCAATTCTTAGTTTTATATTTTGTCATGGTATTTTTTTCCTTATCCTCAAATGTTTGTTTGCATATATTTATTTAGATTTACAATATTATCTTAAAGTTTCTTTTGCTTCATGGTTGCTTTTTTTCCAGAAGACTTTTCTTTTGTTGAAGCATACTGAAGCAGGAAACAAGTGGTACTAGTTTGAGGGTAGCGATTGACAGTGCCTACAAGAGAGATGCTATATTCATATAGGGAGGGCAAGGAGGCTCCATCCTTCTCTCTCTGAACAGACCTGCTTAGAGGTGCTATGAAAATCATCTACTACATTGTGAATCTATTTCTCCATACTCTAAATCCACTTCTTTTTTGTCACCTAAATCACAGTGAAATAGTCTTTTTAAAAAATTGTTGAAGTATAGTTAATTTACAATGTTGTATTAGTTTCTGGTATACAATAAAGTGACATATATATATATATGTATGTATATATATACATACATACATATATATATATATATATATATACATACATATATATGGCATATATGCTAAGTTGTTTCAGTCTGACTCTTGGCGATGCCATGGACTGTAGCCAGCCAAGCTGTTCTGTTCATGGGATTCTCCAGCCAAGAATACTGGAGTGGGTTGTCATATCCTCCTCCCGGGGATCTTCTCAAACCAGGAGTTGAACCCAAGTCTCTTATGTCTCCTGCATTGGCAGGCAGATTCCTTGCCACCAGCACCACCTGGGAAGCCTAAATATGTGTGTGTGTGTGTGTGTGTGTGTATTCTTTTTAATATTCTTTTCTCTTATGGTCTATCACAGGATATTGAATAAAGCTCCCTGTGATAAGCAGTAAGACTTCACTGTTTATCCATTGTATATGTAACAGCTTGCATCTGCTAACCTCAACTCCCACATCTTCCCTCCTCCAACCCCCTCCCCCTTGACCAGCACAAGTAGTTCTCTCCATCTGTGAGTTCCTTTCTGTGTTTTAGATCCCAGATGTTAAGACGTATCATATGGCCTTTGCCCTTCTCTTTCTGGCTTTCTTCACTTAGCATGATAATCTCCAAGTCCATTTCTATTGCTGCAAATGGCATTATGTTATTCTGTTTTATGGCTGAGTAGTATGGAATAGCTTTGGAAATAATTCGCTTTGAGCTCTTTGATTATGCCTCTCATCATGCATAGCTCTGTCATTTTTCACTGCCTTTGATTACTAAATATCACAACGCAGAGACATAGCTAACATTTTATAAATTGGGTCTTCTCATACAACAAAAACAACAATGAGGAAATTAAAAACAGAATCTGGGAGTATTATTTGTACTGCAGTTTTGTTTGCTGGGTGAATTCATCCCTGCAGAAGCCAGATTTCAGATCGTATGAATCAATATATACAAAATCTCCAAGTCCTGGAGGGCTATGTTAATGGCATCTTCAAAAGATCATTTTGGGGCAATAAATCAGTCATAATCAGGGTGGTTTGAAACAAAAAATAAAGATTTGGAAATCAAGAAGTGTTGGGGGTTTATATATATTTATGTGCATGTGACTAGTGCATTTACTCTCAGATTTGAGCAACTAACTCATATATTCACACTCTCAGGACAAACCTTCTGTAGATATTTTCCTTCCACTTTAAAGTAGAATTTTAGATTAAAAAATAATTGAAAATCTGATGTTATGAAAAACTTACTATAGTTCAAAAATATGTCAACCGCTTTCCCTTATATCTACAATAGACTGAAGAAAAATGTTATAAACTTTTAGATCTGTCATCTACACAATTTACTGGCGCTTTATTGGCTTAAAAAATCTGCTCAGCTGCACTCGCCAGTCTGAAACTTAAATACATATTTCATATCTAATTATTTGTCAAAGTAACTTTGCAAAAATGTGATTTTTGAATGTCATCCAAAATCTTCTGTCTAAAATACATTTCTCTTAAAATTTTAACTGAAGTAAAATACAAGTAGGGGTACACTTTGCAGAATATTATGCAAAGAGAAAGAAAATGAGATATTTAGGCTGATGAAATAGGACATTAAGCAATTGACAATAATATAGACTTCCATTTTAAATTGTCTTAAAAAAACTTACTTTTCTATGACTTCTTTCTAATCCTCTTCCCATAAAGCAATCTAGTTTTTATGTTTTTATCATAACACTAATGTGGCATGTGAGTATTAAAAAATAATAAGTGTATTAATGCTTTAACTTTTGCACAATTGGCCTCATATATCTGTAAATAAATTGTCTAGTATTTACAATAGTTCTTATGCTTTTTCTTGGCTCCCATGGAGCAAAGTCTCCCTGCCTCCTTGTGGGCATGTAGCATAAATAAATCTTAAATCTTTCAAGTGTAAATTCACTGATATTTTGTATTTCTTTGTTACAAGAGGATCAATCTAGTCTTTTCCAGTTAATACAGTTACTACATTTTTTCGTCTCTCTCTGACACAACTTGCTTTCCCTAGATTGTGTGTGTGTTAGTAGCTCAGTCGCATCTGACTCTTTGCAACCCCATGAACTCTAGCCCACCAGGCTCCTCTGTCAGTGGAATTCTCCAGGCAAGAGTACTGGAGTGGATTGCCATTCCCTTCTCCAAGGGATCTTCCCAACCCAGATATTGAACCTGGGTTTCCCACATTGCATGCAGATTCTTTACCATCTGAGCCACCAGAGAAGCTTGAACTAGATGCCCAGAAATAGGGCTGCTGAATCAAAGGTATGTATGTTTTAGGGTCTGTATTTTACTGGAATACTTTGAAACAAAAGGTGAAGAAATTCACAGTCACAAAATCAACAAATGCCCCGGTATAAAATGAGGGTTCATTCACTAAGTGAGCAAATAGAGCACCTACAAAAAGGAAAGATTTAGAAAAGTACTCCTTAAATGTTTTATCTCTTGATTACTTTATATTTTTAGAAAGAATTGAGAACCCAAAGAGCTTCTGTATACACGGGTTCTACCTATTGATATATAACCATATAAGTACCTAATACAGGGATACATAAAAATCATTATGTATTCCTTCACTTTAAAAATGATAGTCAATTCATTACATGTTAAGATATATGATATTTTCAATGAAAATCACAATGCTTTCTAAAATGATAAATAACAGCAAGAGAAGCGGCATTGTTTTCGCCTGAAAATATCTTTATGAGATTTATTTTAGAATAAGATACCTGAGTTGTCATAGCTGCTTCTAGATTCAATCCGTTGTCATATCACACCTTATGTAGCTTTCGGAAAGCTTCTTGATGTACTTGAGGGAAAATGAAAGTAAGGGAAGTAACTAAAGCCTTAGAATTCTTATGAAAATATTTTTGACCTTGTTGTCAACCACCCAAAACCTTAGAGAACTACTAATTTATATTATCAGCTACAAACTTGGCAGGGGTGAGGACTAGGTCGTAATAAATGAGGAAGAAATCTTCAGAGATACATTTAAAAGCAATTTTGTTGTTCAGTCACCAAGTTGTATCCGACTCTTTACGAGCCTCCGTCACCATCTCCTGCAGTTTGCCCAAGTTCATGTCCATGGAATCAGTGATTCCATCCAACCATCTCCTCCTCTGTCCTCCCAGCAGACAGAGGGGGCGGCAGAAGATAATTCAATGGACTTGAGTTTGAGCAAACTTTGGGAGACAGTGAAGGACAGGGAAGCCTGGCGTGTTGCAGTCCATTAGATTGCAAGGGTCTTGCATGATTTAGTGACTGAACAGCAATACTACCTACACAGTGGCTGACCATTATCGTCAACACAGATTATCAGGAAAGAACTGGATGCCCCCAGCCTGAAACAGGAAATGCGACTGCAGTGAAAATGTAGTTGGCAGCATGGGAGAAGAGATAAGAAAATACACTCAAGGTGGAGGAGGGGATGAGGAAAGTGGTAGGAGGGTAGGAATTGTAAAAGCACAGATAGGTGCATTTAGATGTTTTGGTTGCTGACAGTTGGCAATCTGAACTGTAAGGATGTTCATTTTCTATTAACGGTGTATACAGATTTCATTTCCTGATAATGCTGAACCCATGTGATTGAAAAATACACTCATAAATTTCTCTTCAGATTCATCAGCATTAAATTAATAAGCATTGTTATACAGTGCTTTATATACATTTTCTCAGTCTTCCTGAAAATGCTGAGGGGAGATTATTTTGGCTTTAAAATTTGTATTGTGTAGTGAAATCTAGAATCAAATAACTTGAGATTGGACTTAATAAAAAATAAGAGTAGCAGAGTTTCAGATATACTCAGCTCTATCTTAAAGAAATTTTATTTGGTTTTGTATATCTGTCTTATGAAACCTGACTTTCTAAAAATTAAACTTAGATTCTGAACTATGAGACTATGCACAGTGTATTTTCCTTCTCCACTTCTTCGCTTCTGTTCCTCCCCAGGGTGATCTTTGCCTCTTTCCCAGGAAGCCAACTTCAATGCTGGCCAAAATATGATATATCAAAATTTACCATCTTTCTGTGTTATTGCTTAGCTCCATTGCTCTATTCATTTTTACAAGCTATCACCAAACCCTTCCTTTTCTATACTTTTTTCTTTCTCCAGAGGCTACTTTTTCTCTTTCCTGTGGTTTGCACTGAACTTTTATTTTGGAAAAAAAAAAAAGCATGTTCTGTTTTTTAATCAACCAAGAGTAAGATGGGACTTCAATATATATTCTAAAGTGTTGCCAATTGACTTTACTAATCTCTGAAAACCATCCTTTGCTTGTCCCTTGGACAATGAGATCACTGATGCTCTTTCTGAGAATAGTCAGTATTTGATGGTTTTAATAGATTGTGGCATTCTTCTGGGAGTCCCTCCTTAGCTTCAAAGTTTAGTTAGAAGTCTCCTAAGATTTTAGCCTATTAGAGTTGAACATCATTTTATATTTCCTTATCTAATTTCTGTGTGATGAATGCTTTCCTATATTCTTATTTTCTTATAATGCTGGTACTCTCCCCAGGCTTTCATATAGGATCTATGCAACCTTCGTAATCAACTGGTCTGAAAATTTTATATACAAAGATGGTCCACAATATTTGGTGACACACGTTTAGAAAGATCTTGATACTGGCAGTGAAAGTCATTAAATGCTAGGAGATGATAAAGAGAACTTTGGAAAGAAATTTCCAGGACAACAGGCAGATACTACAGAGGCAGGCTGATTTAGTCTGTCTTTCCTATCATGCTCTTTCAAATGATGCCTCATCTGTCAGCCAAGTATGGTAATATCTAGGTGTTTATGGCTTGGAACAGAGCATAAATTGATGATTGTAGATGTATTTAATTGCATGCATCAATTATATATAGGTTTTGGTGACTCCAATGAGGAAAACAACCTTTTTAATTATTGTCAGATCATTGGTCTAAGTATTCCATTTTGCAGATAATTCAGAACCCTCCTGGACTGTGACTGTGGAAAGGGGGATCTTGGAAAGAGTAATGGATGATTATATTTTGCCAGGTGTGCTTATGCAAGTATACTATTTCTTAAGAGTTATTCAAGCTATGCTTAATACAGAATGATTGATTTTCATGTTTATTTCCCTCTTTCCTTCTTTTGATCCAGACCTAGCACTGGGACCCACACTTGATTTAAACTGGAGGCAGAAGTAGAGTTCTATCTTGGAGGAACCTGCTTCTATGGCATAATGTCTTGACAGGTAAGTGTTAACACAGAACATGGGTCCATGCTATGAAAGGCAACTGAAAAATGCCACATGACAAGCTGCATAGGTAACCCTAGTGAAGGAGCTCCTGATAAGCTTTGAAAAGTAGCACAAAGGTGACAGGCAGAAAGAGAAAATATATGGAAATACATACCCTGTGTTTCAGACCTTCTGTTATTTCTATGGGAAAGTAAAATGAAAGTGATGTGTTTGCACGTTTCAAAGAACTTATTGTCCTCCTGGGAAAAATAATATGAAAAGTAAGACTGAAAAAGATACCCCTAAGATAAACATATAAATAAATGGTTTTGTTTTCAGATGAATTGAAGATGGATCAAATTCCTAGTTGAATTACATGAGGAGGTGAATAAAGCTGTATGATGAAAAATCCATGATGGGTCATATGTTAGAAATGACGCATGATTTCCACTAGTTTATATAAATCTAATCCAACCAGTCCATCCTAAAGGAGATCAGTCCTGGGTGTTCATTGGAAGGACTGATGTTGAAGCTGAAACTCCAATACTTTGGCCACCTGATGCGAAGAGCTAACTCATTGGAAAAGACCCTAATGCTGGGAAAGATTGAGGGTGGGAGAAGGGGATGACAGAGGATGAGATGGTTGGATGGTGTCACCAACTCGATGGACATGGGTTTGGGTGGACTCTGGGAGTTGGTGATGGATAGGGAGGCCTGGTGTGCTGCAGTTCATGGGGTCACAAAGAGTTGGACATGACTGAGTGACTGAACTGAACTGAACTGAATCACCACTGTGTGATACCTTGACTCACAGTGTATATCGAAGTATGGAAGAATAGAACATATTTTAAGGGAGAATCTTTCCCTTTATTAATATGAAGAGGATAATAATCAATGAATAGTTGGTCATTATTTAGAAAAATCATCATTATCTAGATATTTCATTTGCTGCCTTAAGTAGCAGGACTTCCTTAGGAGAGGCGGGTGAAACCATTGGCAACTCAGAATATAGGAAAGACAAAATAAGGTGAGCAAACAAGCAAAAATTTCTGGGATGAAAAATTCCCGAAATTTGTCAAAGGAATATGTAGTCTTGATTCTGTAGGAAAATATACTTTTATAGTTGGTTGGTTGACTTGGGAAATCAGAAGTAGGGAGACTGCTAAACACAAATAGAATATTCCATGGGACCAATTTTGCATATCCCCGTGCCAGCCAACAAACAATGCAGTCCAGAGAAAAACTCAGATGTGAAGAATAACTGTTATAAGATGAAAGAAATGGGGGAATGAATACCTATATAGAATTTTTAGCCACTAGCCGATTTCCAAGCCCCAAATGTATGAATATTAGGTGAACAAAATCTCATCCAGTCTCCAGAAAATGAGAGGCAATTAATAATTTTCAAAGAAAAATGATGTATTATTAATTCGTTTCATAATAATTGTAAATAATCAATTAACAAACTACTGTGATAGTTTTAAACTGTGTCACTTTTCTACATCAAATCTTCTATTATTAGTGAAAATTTCTTTAGGAAGCAAATGAAATCAATATAATTCTGTATATAAATCCACGAAGAATAGTATGTTAAAAGCATACTACACTTTTCTATGCTACTACATATGTTCAATTGCTTATTATTTTTAGCATATCATTCCCAAACAAAATAACTGTGGAGAAATCTATCTTGTTTCTGTGACAGAGCAAGTTCAGTTTTCACATTTCAAGTAAAAATCATATTACATTGGAATACTTCAATAAATTACTCCGTTTCTTTTGCTACACCAAAGCAGATATTTCACTTTTTTTTCACACTGAAAAACACTCATAGTATGCTTTCTTTAAAAACATCTCTTCGGCATATTTTGAAAGTTAAGTGGCTTCAGCCAGTTAAATATATGCCACTTATTTTATTCTTTTCAAGGATGTTAGATGACTCAGAAAATATCTATTGACTCATGTGTTAGCCATGGTATAAAAAGCCCAGTACTTTAACATATACTGAATACAAAATTAAGTAATTAAATGCAATAAGTCATTGTGAATTTCTATTGCCTGATCATGCATTCTTTTCAGTATTAAAATAAAAAAAGCATAACTATTGTTTACAATAAGAAAAAAAATTATTCCATATAACTAGAGTGCTTTTCACTGAAGAGCTGTATGTATGCATAGATATAATTTAACATGTTGAATACAGACAGTTCTATCTTGCATATTTTATTTATAGATCCAAGAAACAAGAGATATTTAGAATATCTTAAAATAGATTAAAGTGATGTACTGGAATAATTTTCAAAAGTGGCCAAAGAAACTCAGAGCTCATTTAGTCAGCTTAAAAATTTTAAATTGTACTGATGAGGAATTTGAGCCTATAAGAAAAAATACGATGCAATCAAAGAGACAGTTTTTAAAATCAGGTTGATAGTTTATACATATAAAATACTTGGCTTTCCAGCCTTTGTCTCTTTTCATCATACTACTCAACAGTTTATCACATACTAATTATTCCTCAAAACATATGTTTTTGAAAGAATGCATAATCCAATGACAATTTATACACACTGGGGCTGATTGCACTAAAATATATGATTTACTCTTAGTAAGAATAATTGGATATCAGGTGTCAATTTGAACTTGCAGAACAAGTTCTAAACATCTATAATATTTAATCTATATTATTAAAAATCCATACATAAATTGTGCTTGCTGTTTTTCAGTAGCCAAGTCATGTCCAACTATTTGTAACTCCGTCGACTACAGCATGCGAGGCTCCTCTGTCCTCCACTAACTCTCAGAGTTTGCCAATTCATGTCCATTGAGTCAGTGCTGATATCTAATCATCTCATCCTCTGCAGCCCTCATTTCCATTTGCCTTTGATTTTTCCCAGCATCAGAGTCTTTCCTAATGAGTCAGCTTTTCACATCAGGTGGCCAAAGTTTTGGAGCTTCAGCTTCAGTATCAGTCCTTCCAGTGAATATTCAGGGTTGATTTCTTTTATTGACTGGTCTGATCTCCTTGCAGTCCAAGGGACTCTCAAGTGTCTACTCCATTACAACTGTGCACAAGTACATACATAAATGTATGATAAAATATTCCACTACTGCTTTTACATGAATTTTTATAATACCAACAATCATTTAGATTTATTACTAAACATTATTTAGTTCTCAAGAAATAAAAAATGAAATTTTATTGTTTTTTCTTTAGATTAGCAAGAAATAAAGCTAAGCATACCACTGGAAAAATAATATACGTAATTCTGGTGTCAGATGGTTGAGACGTTTCTGAGTTTGCTATGATTGAGTTTTGTAATAAGTTTGTTACAGGTTATGCAACCACAACCCAGTGTACTCACCATAAGTTAATGTCAGTAAAGAGTGATTTTTTCTTTCCTCCTTCAATATTCTGATATCAGTGCTTACAAATAATTTCAACTCTACTTACCAGTGTCGATTCTTTATATTTTTCGGTGGTCCTTTTAAAGCAATATGCAACAAACCTTGTTTGTGGAGTCAGAAACAGACAAGAAAATCTTTGGTGATTCTTGTGCTACACACATCCCTGTTCCCTGCTTAACTGAATTAGGACTTACGAATGTAAGCAGTTAATTGAGGCAAGGAGAAAAAAGCATGTCTTTTTGTCTACAGCCTGTGTAAGTAGATCTTGAGCTCTGAAAAAAAGTTTTGAGCCCCTGGCTTCTCTCCACCACAAACTCCCCAGCATCTGTGACTTAATAAGAAGGAGGTAAAAAGAACAAAGAGGAGAGACCAGAGGAAAAGTAAAATGATGAAAGAAAAGGAACATGTTTAAAGAGAGGAGCATCCTTGTTCAGAGGAGGAACAAATTTGCCAGAAGGAATTTAGATTTCTTTCCACACCTACTGCCTTGAAGTCATACATTAAAATGCAAACAAAACTAGTTTTGGGTTAGTTTGCTTTTCAGGTGGATTCAAGGTTACCCAGTATTGGATGACAAATAGATCTGTTAATAGGCTCAGGAATTTAAGGATAATTTAGACATATTGGAAATAATTATAAAGCTCCTAAACAAATCCAAAATCATTTCCATAAATAATTTCATATGATCTATGTAAAGCATATAAAAGGCTTTTGGTCCAGGCCAAATTATGACACCAAGAAGCTTGTCCCCTTCGTCCGGATTTCTGATCATTACCAAGGATAATTCCAGGAAGGCTGCTGATGAGGTTAGAAGTCAACAAGTGGCCTAGAATCTGTGATCCTTTAGAATTTCCAAACAAATAACAGAACAGCCTTATAATGTATTTTATGAAGAGGTAAGGGTGAGGTCTTCAGGCCCTTTCAGGTGTAATTCCCACCCCCCACCCTGAGTACTTAAGGAATGTGACAAGTACACCCTTTATGGTAGAGATTCATTTGGTGTATTGCTATGTAATCCATTATATTATTCGTGGTTGGTTCTATATGAGTTCATTTTGAGGTCAGGGACCTCTTGAGCATTGGTTTTCCTGGCATTGATATGCTCCTTAGTGGTGTAGCAGTTGATGCCAAGAAGTTGCCTCCGTTAAGATACTAATCTCTGCCTCTTTTCTTATCATTTTTGCTTCATTCTTTTGAGTTGTCAAGGCAGTCTCTCTTTGTGTGTTCAGTTGCTATCATCTTCCAAAATCTCCTCATTAAAATGCACTCTTGGGAGGTGCTTAACCATCAACTAAATTGGCAGTTAGCTAACTGGAATATTTTTAAAAATAGACTACTAGACAGAGAAAGTCTATTAGGTGGAAGGAAAAAAAAAAAAAGGAAAAGTCAAACACAAAAAAGAACACAGACCATCCTTGCCTGCTTATGTTTTCTAAAGCATTAGCATCTCAGGTGGGGCTTCCCAGAAAGGAGGTTCTGAGATAAAGTACAGGTGGGTGAGAGAGCACGGTGCTTATTTGTTGTCGTTTAATTGCTAAGTCGTGTCCGACTCTTTGTAACCCCATGGACTGTAGCCCACCAGGCTACTCTGTGAGATTCTCTAGACAAGAATACTGGAGTGGATTGCCATTTCCTTCTCCAGGGGATCTTCCCGAACCAGGAACCAAACCTGCATCTCCTGCATTGCAGCAGGTTCTCCACCACTGAGCCAGCCTAGTAGCTTACTAGGTAGTGCTTTTAGGTTCAAAATCACCCAGGGCAGGGAAAGAAGCAGGGTTGGGCAGAGGGAGATGTGAATGTGCAGTGTAGACTGGCAAAATCTTGCTCCCTCTCCCAGGCATCCCTGAGGCTACAGTGGGCTGTGAGAGTTGTTCCATGTTGCCTCATCAGTCTTTGGAAACAGATCTGCCCAGAAAGACCACAGTCTTGGGGTGGGTGACTCTGCAGCTATGGCTGTCCTTGAAGCAGCTCTCAGCTTCACCACGTCAGCATCAGCGGAAACTTGTTCTTCCTTGTTGGGACATCTGGATGGCATCTCTCCATGTGCGATCATGAGCACAAAAGTTACTTTTCTTGTGTCCTGACAAGTTTCAGTACCTTGAAAATACAATAAATATAAATATTATTGGAAAATGATTGATTATTAAGGGCAATGAGGTACAAATGTTCTTAGAAGACAGAAACAGGGATCCAGAGAGAAATCCAAAATGGCGGGAAACATTGCAAACTTTACATTCCTGAAGGCACAAGGGCAAAACCTCACTGTGAGATAGGAAGGGGGCCCTTTTAGAGTTGCTCTTTACAACTGGGCTATTTCTTTTCAAAGATTGTTTTTAATCTTCTCAAATGATGATTTTTGTATCATCATCCAGTTTCCAAAGTGGCTCATGTTCAATGAGAGTCCATTTTTTTGGACTCCCAAATCTTGAATTCTGTTCCCTAGAAAAAAGTGTCTACTTAATTCACTCATTGCTTATGTCCATTTATTCATCTGTTCTGATAGTAATTATACTATATGTGTCAATAACACATATTCCATTCTACTTCCGAGTGTGTATCTGTCCTCATTTTTCACTTGTATTTTTCAGTTATTTTTATGATAAAAAAGTTAGTTTCTGATCTGATATATCATTGCCCCTCAGGAAAGACATTCTTTTAAAAAAATGCATTTTCATGATTTTACATTTGCAGCTGAAAAAAAAATTCTAATTTTAGATCTCCTGGTTAAATAGTGTGGGAGTCTGTGTGTGTATATATACCTTATATTTTTAATAACAGTCTATGGTTTTTAAACTTTAATCAATGAAATTAAAAGAAATTTGCAGCGTCAGTGTTTGCCTATCCACTCATTTCTTCATGAGCTGCTCAGAATTTTGACATCATAGTCAATAAATACTGCTGCAATGGAATAATAAAAATGTACATTTAATTTTATTTCAGAAGGTGTCATTACATAACCATGTTGCCTTATCTCATACTTTGAAGGTTCTCTGTGCTTCATCATTTTATTCATATTCTTGGAAAGCAGCACTGCTAAAGACATTTTTGGCAGGAAATCACTGAGTCAAAATTTTCCTAGAAAGATACCTCATCCTTTACTTTATGAACTTTGCATTCCAAAAGTTCAGCATCAGATTGAGTGTCTGTGAAAGTCATGCAACCACTACTATGACTTCTAAGTTCCCTTTAAATTAGTAAATACATTAAAACATGCATTAAATTTTCAAAATTGAATGATAAAAATAAAACTGAAGTAATTATCCCATGTCAGTTTTCCTTAGCCTCCTCTTGTTTCTCATTTCACAAGTCTCAACATAGATGCTTTTACTAATCAAATGCTCTCTTGTTCCCCTATGATCTGTCTCTTCTTACTTGCCACTAAAATAAACACATATCTTCATGGGTTTGTTAATTACAAAGTGGGACTAAAAAGAAACAAGAGGTGTTTATTTTCTTTTGACAATTCCTGAGTTGTATCTCTTGGAACCTAGAAAGATTGTTCCCTCAGTATAAAATACAATAAGTAATTATTTTAGATAAGTCGTGTCTGTGTCTGTTTAAATCTAGAAAATGCATTGTTTGTTGGTAATAGAAAGAGTATTGCTCTTCTTTCAGTTGTCTTTCTTTCTCTTCCTTCTTTGCTTCCTTCCTCTCTCTCCACTTTATTTTGATCTTGGTAGATTGATTATAGTTTAGCTAATGTCACTATAAATGCATAGATACTAAGAGGGTTTGCTCTAGGAAATATGTTAAAATTAAAGAATTATACACTGAAATATGTCCAGATCACCAAAAGATACTGAAATGAAGTTTCTGATTTTGGGTTTTGGAGTAAGACTAGAGGCTCCACATTGCTAATGAGTTCCTAGTTGATGCTGTTTGTCCTACCTTTGAGCAGAAAGGCCACAGGGATGGAATAGAATTAGGTAATTCTGTAAAACAGAGGTTGTTAATCATTTTTTAAAGTATGTGTCATGGGCTTTTTTGATATGTTTATGAAGCCTATAGATCTTACTCAAAATAATGTAATAAGATTCATAAAATAAGTAAGATTACAAAAGGAGCAATTATAAATATCAGTATCAAATTATTACAAAATAATTTGCAATATAGTAATATATGCTAAGTCACTTAAGGGTTGTTTGACTCTTTGTGACCCCATGAATTGTAGCCCACCAGGCTCCCCTGTTCATGGGATTCTCCAGACCAGAATACTGGAGTGGGTTGCCATGCCCTCCTGCAGGGGACTGTCCCAACCCAAGGGCTGAGCCCATGTCTCCTCCAGCTCCTGCCTTGCAGGTGGATTCTTCACACTGGGAAAACCCATGTAGTAATATATGTGCTTATTACAAACACATCAAATATCAAGGCCTAATCTTGGGTCTGAGGCCTTGTACAATTTCAAAATGGTAATACTTTGAGATGTTTGAAACCCATAGTAGGACTTGACAATATCTGTGATTCCTGTTTGTAACGAGTCACAGGTACTATCAATACCACTTTGGTTTGTTGCCCATGTACATAAGTGAAAAAGAAAAGGTGTATTTTAGTTAGTGGTTAATGAAAATAAATACGTTATTTTCTTCTAACCAATTTCTCCAGGTACCTTTGCTGCAATGAAATTTCATGACTTCTCACCAACAGAAACATCTGGTTCTTTTTGTATAATAATTTGCAAATTAGTCAATTCAGAAGGCAACGTTCATCCTATTTATATAATTTCATCAATGGTCCTTCCTTCTTGCTATTCTATCTTTTCATAACATATTTCTGTGCATTTTATTGAATATATGACTGTATA
This sequence comes from Oryx dammah, assembly GCF_014754425.2. Lineage (NCBI taxonomy): Eukaryota > Metazoa > Chordata > Mammalia > Artiodactyla > Bovidae > Oryx > Oryx dammah. The sequence goes on from NW_024070204.1 coordinate 10,687,808, forward strand.
ACTTTTTAAACCTGTCACATTTGGGACATCACAATATGAAAGCATTAGAAATAAACATAGCATTTAAAAAAAATTTAGAGGTTATTCATGTTTAATAGAACTATTTACAAAGCACTAGCCATATATTTATGTAAGTTTTCACTGCTAAAGGGTACTTGACTGATAATAATAAAATCAATACTAATAAAATTGACCAGCAATCTATAGCTCACCTTCACATGTCATCCCATTTGATTCTCTTAGAAGGGCAGGATCACTGACCTCATCTTAGAAATGAGAAAATTCAAATTTGCACATCTGGTAATTTATTCACTCATGTAGTTGTGAAGTCAGGCCTTAAATCCAGGACATTTTCATACATCTATTTATTTAGCACCTATTCTTTGCTAGTCACGGTAATAAAAAGCCAAAGGGTTCTTGCCCTCTATGGAACCTGTCCTGGCAGAGCAGAGACAGAACTTGGGATCATAACTGCATGTGTTGATAATTTTATAAGGTGCTGGGCCCTAACACGACTTGCTGGAAGAGGTTGGGGATATCAGAAGCAATGACTCTTTAAATCAGGGGTCCCCAATCCCCATGGACCAGTATGGGTCCTTGGCCTGTTAGGAACCAAGTCACAATAGAAAGAGGTGAGCAGCAGGTGAGTTAGTGAAGCTTCATCTTTATTTATAGCCTTTTCTCATTGCTTGCATTATTGCCTGAGCTCCCCGTCATAGGAGCGTGAACCCTACTATTAACTGCTCATGAGAGGGAATGTTCCTTATGAGAATCATCCAGAAACCATATCTCCTTCCTGCCAGGTTCCATGGAAAAATGGTCTTCCACAAAACCCTTCAGTTCAGTTCAGTTCAGTTCAGTTCAGTCACTCAGTCGTGTCCGGCTTTTTGCGACCCCATGAATCGCAGCACGCCAGGCCTCCCTGTCCATCACAAACTCCCGGAGTTCACTCAGACTCACACCCATCGAGTCAGTGATGCCATCCAGCCATCTCATCCTCTGTCGTCCCCTTCTCCTCCTGCCCCCAATCCCTCCCAGCATCAGAGTCTTTTCCAATGAGTCAACTCTTCCCATGAGGTGGCCAAAGTACTGGAGTTTCAGCTTCAGCATCATTCCCTCCAAAGAAATCTCAGGGTTGATCCCCTTCAGAATGGACTGGTTGGATCTCCTTGCAGTCCAAAGGACTCTCAAGAGTCTTCTCCAACACCACAGTTCAAAAGCATCAATTCTTCGGCACTCAGCTTTCTTCACAGTCCAAGTCTCACATCCATACATGACCACTGGGAAAACCATAGCCTTGACTAGACGGACCTTAGTCGGCAAAGTAATGTCTCTGCTTTTGAATATGCTATTTAGGTTGGTCATAACTTTTCTTCCAAGGAGTAAGCATCTTTTAATTTCGTGGCGGCAGTCACCATCTGCAGTGATTTTGGAGCCCCCCAAAATAAAGTCTGACATTGTTTCCACTGTTTCCCCATCTATTTCCCATGAAGTGATGGGACCGGATGCCATGATCTTCATTTCCTGGTGCCAAAAATGTTGTGGACCACTGCTTTAAATCATCTAGAATAGTGTAGGGCTTGTGTTTTGGGAGTTAACTTTATAGTTAATTTAAGAAAATCTTTCTATGCAGGCTTGACTGAGTTTGTGCCATCTTTCAAACTCCTTGTGTTAATCTTCTTCATCATGGAATAAACAACTCTTCAGCACCAGCTGAGCAAAATGTCCTAGAATAAGAATTAGCCTGACCATTTGGGATTCCGATTCACTCCTTTTACGCAAAAAATGGTTCAATCTGAGAAATTAGTTTTCTATTTATTTGGGCTTTCTTTAATGTCATTCAATAAAGTTTTGTAATCTCCATAAAGTTCTCCTGCTTTTTCTTAAATTTATCCCTAGTCTCTCTTTCTTTGTTATTATTAGGTATAATATTACTGCTGCTTTTTTAATCAGTAGGGAAATTGCTTTGATTCTATTTTCTAGACAATTTTTAAACGTTGTTGTGTTTTGTTTTTCATTATAAAAGGATTTCTGCTCAGCAATTTCTGGAGTGAAAAAAATAATAATGTTTAAAATCCTGAGGGGAACAAGTGTGACCCCAAAGTACTTTATCTTTGTCGTTCAGTTGCTAAGTTGTGTCCGAAGCTTTGTCACCCTATGGACTGCAGGGCTTCATGGTTCCTTGTCCTTCACCATCTCCTGGAGTTTGCTCAAACTCATATCCATTGACTCACTGATCTAGCCAAGACAAAATAAAGATGGAAATTTGTTTAAATGTTTAATTGGAGGATAATTGCTTTACAATGTTTTGTTGGTTTCTGCCATGCAACAATATGAATTGACAATATACTGTTAGTACTTTTTATTGATTTGTTAAGTCTATCAACATTATGAATGTAATATAACAGGAGAAGAAAATGAAATGATATTTCCTTAAAATGGGTAATAGGATCATTTTATAATTTAAAGTGTGGATATCATTTAAAAGTTCTAAATTCCTTCCCTTGATTTTGGCTCATTCATCTGCAAAAATACAAAATTTATCCTTTCCCTATTAAACTTCCCTCCCCACCTCCACCCCATCCCACCCCTCTAGGTTGTTACAGAGCACCAGTTTCAACTCCTTATGTTATACAGCAACTTCCCACTACCCATCTATTTTACGTATGGTGATGTATATGATTGAATGCTACACTCTCAATTCATCCCATCCAAGTCAAAGTATTAATCAAATAAAATGAATGCACTAAACAGATGCTTCAAGACCTGAAACTCAGACTAACAGTGAACCGTACATGGCCCAACGAACAGATAGGAACCAAAGGGGAAAAAAAGCAATGTCAATCACAGTAACAAAATATCAATAACCTCAGATATGCATATGACACCATCCTTATGGCAGAAGGTGAAGAGGAACTGAAGAACCTCTTGAGGAAAGTGAAAGAAGAGAATGAAAAAGCTGACTTAAAACTCAACATTCAAAAAACTAAGATTGTGACATCTGGTCCCATCTCTTCATGGCAAATAGATGGGGAAATGATGGAAACAGTGAGAGATTTATTTTCTTGGGCTCCCAAATCATTGCAGATGGTCAGACTGCAGTCATGAAATCAAAAGATGCTTGCTCCTTGGAAGAAAATCTATGACCACATTAGACAGTATATTAAAAAGCAGAGATATTACTTTGCTGACAAAGGTCCATACAGTCAAAGTTATGGGTTTTCCAGTAGTCATGTATGGATGTGAGAGTTGGACTATAAAGAAAGCTGAGCACTGAAGAATTGATGCTTTTGAACTGTGGTGCTGGAGAAGACTCTTGAGAGTCCCTTGGACTGAAGGAGATCAAACCAGTCCATCCTAAAGGAAATCAGACCTGAATATTCATTGGAAGGACTGATGCTGAAGCTGAAGCTCCAATACTTTGGCCACTGATGCAAAGAACTGACTCCTTGGAAAAGACCCTAATGCTGGGAAAGATTAAAGGTGGAAAGATGAGGGGTCGATAGAGGATGAGATGGTTGGATGGCATCACCTACCTGATGGACATGAGTTTGAGCAAACTCCAGGAGTTGGTGCTGGGTAAGGAAGCCTGGCATGCTGCAGTCCATCGGGTCAAAACGACTTGGACACACCTGAGCAACTGAGTTGAACTGAATTGAAGTGAACAAAAAATTATTAATCATAACATTCACTACCTAAAAGTTAATTTCAAAAAATTGAGAGTCAGTAAAACATGGCAGGGGCATCACAGAATTTATTTCAGTTCAGTTCGGTCACTTGGTCATGTCCAGTTGTTTCTGACTCCATGGACTGCAGCATGCCAGGCCTCCCTGTCCAGCACCAACTCCTGGAGTTGACTCAAACTCAAGACCATCAAGTCGGTGATGCCATTCAACCATCTCATCCTCTGTCGTCCCCTTCTTCTCCTGTCTTCAATCTTCCCCAGCATCTGGGTCTTTTCCAATGAGTCAGGTTTTCTTATCAGGTGGCCAAAGTATTGGAGTTTCAGCTTCAGCATCATTCTTTCCAATGAATATTCAGGACTAATTTCCTTCAGGATGGACTGGTTGGATCTCCTTGCTGTCCAAGGGACTCTCAAGAGTCTTCAACACCACAGTTTAAAAGCATCAATTCTTTGGTGCTCACCTTTCTTTATAGTCCAACTCTCACACCCACACATGACTACTGGAAAACCCATACCTTCGACTATATGGACCTTTGTTGGCAAACTAATCTCTCTGCTTTTTAATATGTTCTAGATTGGTCATAACTTTTCTTCCAAGGAACAAGCATTTTTTAATTTCATGGCTGCAGTCACCATCTGCAGTGATTTTTGAGCCCCCCAAAATAAAGTCTCTTGCTGTTTCCATTGTTTCCCCATCTATTTGCCATGAAGTGATGGGACTGAATGCCATCATCTTAGTTTTCTGAATATTGAGTTTTAAGCCAACTTTTTCACTCTCCTCTTTTACTTTCATCATGAAGCTGTTTATTTAAATGCACAAATTAAACAACTATGAAAATAATATCTTCAGAAGAGAATTTAAATGTAGTAAACCTTGACAGTGATTTCATTGCATACAACTGTGTGTCCCATGATTTTTATATAATGCACTCATGTTTAAACCAACCCAGTCATTCCAAAGACAAGTCTAATGTATTTAATCCTTTATTCATTTAGTTCCAGCAATAATTAGAACCTGGGTAGGATTTTATTTACAACTTAAAAGGACAAAGTAGAAACCTATTTTACACCACTATTTTATGGCAGCTAAAATAATAGGCAATAGGCAAATATGCTTGGGAAAACATTCAAATAATTGAAAGTGATCAGGATCTGCCCAAAATAAAAAACAAAAACTAGACATTTACATGATTATAAATGATGTTTGGTTTAAAACGGGTTAGCATTTTGTAATTACCATACAGGATCTTCTCCTTTCTCCTTCTGTTGAAATGTATACTGTTAGTACTTTTCATTGATTTGTTAGGTCTATCAACAATATGAATGTAAAATAATATGAGAGGAAAATGAAATGATATTTCTTTAAAATGAGTTATAGAATCATTTTATAATTTAAAGTTTGGACATCATTTAAAAGTTCTAAATTCTTTCCCTTGACTTTGGTTCATTCATCTACAAAAATAGAAAATTTATCTCAGTTCAATGAATGCTAATTCTAAAATGGATAATTTAATAAATGAAAAGATAAGGAAGCCTCACTCTGGGTCTAAAAATTCATCAGTGATAACATACTTTTTATTCTAGTTTCTAATAAATTGGTGTATCTTCCAATTGCCCTTGAGAAATTTATGCAGCTTTTTTATTTATTCCTAAAAAGATTTTGAGTTGAAAGTAACAATGATGTCACACATAGACTTTGCTATTTTTTAAAACTGTTGGTTCTATTGGCATATACTACATATAATATAAGTTCAGTCTTTTAAACCTACAATTTGGTGTTTTTTTGGTACATTCACATACCTGTATAATGATCAAAATTCTTTGATTTGACAACATTCTCAACATCCAAAAAGGAAATATTCATTAATAGCCACTCTCCATTTTCCACTCTCCTGTCCCTCAGAACCACTGATCCATATTGTTTCAGAAGACTTGTCTTTACTGGGCATTTCAGAGAAAAGGAAGCATACAGTGTCATCTTTTGTGACTGGCTTCATTCACGTAGCGTAGTGTTCTTCAGGGTCATTCATATTGTAGAGTATATCAATAGTTTATTTATTTTTTCCTTGCCAAATAATAACCGAGTGTGTGGATAGATGACGTTTTGCTTAACAATTTATCAGTTGAGGGACATTTGGATTATTCTGTATTTGGCTATTATGAATAATGCTGCTATGAACAATTGATAGATTTCAAACTATGACCACAAATTCTTCTCATCCCATTACCCCTGCTCTGTCTGCAATGGACTTTTTCACTTCTCCTGTTAAGACAGGATTCACTTGAAAAGAATTGGTACAATAAGGCAATCTTATTTTAAAAGCAGAAATAGAGACACAGATGTAGAAAACAAACGTATGGATACCAAGAGGAAAATGGGGGTGGAGGGTAGGATGAACTGGGAGATTGGGATTGACATATATACACTATTGATAAAATATATATATATAAAATAGATAACTAGTATAAAATAGATAACTATATTAAATAGATAACTAGTGAGAACCTTAAAAAGAAGATAAAGAATTCAGTTGGGCTGGTATTGTAACTTGCTACGACTGGCATGATGGAGAAGGAAATGGCAACCCACTCCAGAATTCTTGCCTAGAGAATCCCGTGGACAGAGGAGCCTGGTGGGCTGCTGTCCATAGGGTCGCACAGAGGGACACGACTGAAGCGACTTAGCATGCATGCGTGCATTGGAGAAGGAAATGGCAGTCCACGCCATTATTCTTGCCTGGAGAATCCCAGGGACAGAGGAGCCTGGTGGGCTGCCGTCTATGGGGTCCGCACAGAGTCGGACACGACTGAAGTGACTTAGCAGCAGCAGCAGCATGACTGCCATAATTCACGGGACTTGAATTTGGGGGTTTGAAGTCGAGGACCCCAGAAATACCTTTTTTGCCCTCCTGCCGCCCTGTGACCACTAGTCGAAGAAATTTAGAGTAGCCTCTGAAATGTGAAGCGTGCTGTGTGGGGCTGGAGGCCCAGCGGGCAGTACTAGCTGACAGCTGTGTGAGTGATGCTCTCTCATGCCAGCGTCTCTGATTCCACACATGTGACTCAGGAGAAACCAACAGAAGTTCTGTTCAGCTGAGTCACTGTGTTTACAGAATTGCCTCTCCAAAGAACTGTATGCTAACACATGACTGTTCTTGTAAATAACTATTTTTGGGGGGTAAGATTTATTATAGAATAATGAATAACTGATACACTCTTAATTCCATCTGGGTTACTAATTGGTGGTATCCTACTTCCACCAGTACTTTACTTATTATCTGGAATACTTCTACAGTAAGGAACTTCCCCACATCACCTGCTTGGTTACCTTAAGGTACAGTTCATATAGGAAAGGAAAACCTTATGGAAAAATGAATTCGTTTCTGGTTATCTACCAGTTTTGAAACTGACTGCTTGATTTCTTTGTACACTTTAAAGTGTGCACTTTCCCCCATCACTATGAACTTATGGATTTAAATGTATGAAATGCATCCCTACTTCAAGAGCTCTCCTAACTTTATCAGTTTAATGTTGTAGATGGGATCTTGCAGCTCTCAGTTTCCACCTTCCCAACTGAATTTTAGCAACAGAATTGACTTCAAAGATCCACAAATGTCAAATTTGTTTCTTTTATCTGATAACAAGGAAGTTAAAAAACAAGTTGGCAGATATAAAATATTGATGATTTATTTGTTGGCCTAGACATGCCTGAATATTAATTTTAGAAAATCTTAACCACTTTCTACTTGTGTGACTAGAGCAAGTCTTGGTTTTTCTGAGCCTCACTTCACTCACCTTTAAATGGGAATAATTATACCCAGTAAAATATTTATAACAGCTAAGTTAGCCCTCATATGGAAAAATTTCTCTTAAGGTTTCTGGTCCAGAGTAGGCACTCAGAAAACTTCAAGTCCTTGTATTTTCTATCTTCTTTCCTAACCCCTTCCATGGGTTAGAAATTGTTACAGTTCCTTTATGCTATCAAAGTACAGTAGTTGATTTGACTAATATTCAAATATCCTTCCAGGGGTAAAGAGATGGGAGTGTACTTTAATTTCTCTTTCCTTTCTGACATGTCCTAATCATAGCAAACTCTTTGTAACTCAATGTGTTCCTAGCGACCAGTTAGTGTACGGAACATGAATTGAAAAAAAAAAAAAAAAGTATATGTGAAAAGCACATTTGAATAGTATATATTACCTGCCCAATTTACTTTGTTAATTAAACATTCTTGAGTACAGTCACTGTGTTTTTAATCTAATTATAAAGCTTAAATATGTTAAAAGAATTGTTGACCCCTCTTGCTTTCTTCCCTTGCCCACAAATGAGGCCCTTTCAATCATCTTGTGAGTCATGCAATGCAGAGACAAATGTAGGAGAGAACAAGGAGGTCAAAGCACCCATTTCCTCGCTCTTTTTCAGATCCAGCCTCAATTTCAAAATGAAAGGATTGAAAATACTGATTTAAATGAGACCTCATGAGTATCTTTGGGTTTCTATTATCTCTGATTTGATATTAATGCTCTAGATTTTCAGTGGAATAAAAAGGTTTCAACATTCTGGCTCTTCCCTGGCTCCCAAGTTCCCTTAGATCTTTGAGCTCTAGTTAACATGGTAGACATTTAGAAACCAGCCTGGGAAGTTTCTCTTTGGATTAGCAGCTGAGAAAATCATCAGACCCCTTTGTGATCAATCAGAGAGAGTCTGAAAAGGCTGGAGAAAGGTGGAGGATGCCGGCCAAGCATGGGAACCAGTGCAAAAATGAGCGTAACACAGCCAAGGAATGCAGGACCCATCGACGATGGGATCAGTACCAGCCCGTCCCCTCCTCGGCCTCCTCCAGCCCTTGGATCTTTAGCTTCTCATGTTTGTAGAGAGTCCTTCTAGTTTCCTCTTAACATTTCTATTTCTTCAGGGTAATGTCAGTATCTATGTTTCCCATAGATACTTTATGTTTTTCTCATTTTGCTGTCTGTATGAGAATAACACTCTGAGTCAAAATTTTTTGATTTCCACAATATATACCCTGTTGAGACTTTGGAAACTGGTTTATAAATTCTCTTATTCTCATACAGTTATAGATTCTCTGGTTTTTGTTCCTTTTGTTGTTGCTACAATTCATGAAAACAAGTAGAATGGACTTACAACAGCTATTGATATATTACATTGCACAAACGCCTATACCCAATAGTTAACAAATATTTAGGTGTGATTAAAACTAACATGCTTACTACATGTTAGCATGTGTAAGTAATTTATTCATTGCTATAATTTGTTTTATGCATTTCCAAGTATTTTAGTGTATGTACATGATGTAACTAAAGGCTTAATGAACGAATACTGCTATAGCAAGGGAAAAGATAAAGATTTGAGCTTTGAATTTTACATACAAGCAAGATATAATGTGAAATATGTTTTGATTTCAGTATCTATCTTTAAATGTAACTCTCTAACTTTAAATTTCACAACAGAAAGTCAAACTCAGTCAATTCAGTTATTTATTTTATTAACATTTAAACTAATTTAATTTGTACTGGGTAAGAAATTGCATGTTGTTGCTGTTCAGTCGCAAGTTGTGTCCAGCTTTTGTGACCTCATGGACTGCAGCATGCCTGGCTTCCCTGTCCTTTACCTTTTCCTGGAGCTTGCTCAAACTCATGTCCATTGAGTTGGTGATACGACCCAACCATCTCATCCACTGTCATCCCCCTTCTCCTCCTGCCCTCAATCTTTACCAACATCATGGTATTTTCCAATGAGTCAGTTCTTCACATCAGGTGGCCAAAGTATTGAAGCTTCAGCTTCAGCATCACTCCTTCCAAAGAATATTCAGGATTGATTTCCTTTAGGATTGACTGGTTTGCTCTCCTTGCAGTCCCAGGGACTCCCAAGAGTCTTCTCCAACACCACAGTTCAGTTCAGTTCAGTTCAGTCGCTCAGTCATGTCCGACTCTTTGCGACTCCATGAACAGCAGCACGCCAGGCCTCCCTGTCCACCATCAACTTCCAGAGTTCACCCAAACCCATGTCCATCAAGTCGATGATGCCATCCAACCATCTCATCCTCTGTTGTCCCCTTCTCCTCCTGCCCCCAATCCCTCCCAGCATCAGGGTCTTTTCAAATGAGAGCTCTTCATATCAGGTGGCCAAAATATTGGAGTTTCAGCTTCAACATCAGTCCTTCCAATGAACACCCAAGACTGATCTCCTTTAGGATGGACTGGTTGGATCTCCTTGCAGTCCAAGGGACTCTAAAGAGTCTTCTCCAACACCACAGTTCAAAAGCATCAGTTCTTTGGTGCTCAGCTTTAAGCATCAATTTTTCAGCACTCAGCCTTGTTTTGGTCCAACTCTCACATCCCTACATGACCATTGGAAAAACCATAGCTTTGACTGTATGGATCTTTGTCAGCAAAGTAATCTCTTCTTTTTAACGTGCTCTCTAGGTTGGTCATAACTTTTCTTCCAAGGAACAAGCATCTTTTAATTTCATGGCTGCAGTCACCATTTGCAGTGATTTTGGAGCCCCCCAAAATAAAGTCTGTCACTGTTTTCATTGTTTCCCCACCTATTTGCTATGAAGTGATGGGACCGGATGGTATGATCTTTATTTTTTGGATGTTGACTTTTATGCCAGCTTTCTCACTCTCCTCTTTCACTTTCATTAAGAGGCTCTTTAGTTCTTCTACACTTTCTACCATAAGGATGGTGTCATCTGCATATGTGCGGTTATTGATATTTCTCCCAGCAATCTTGATTCCAGCTTGTGCTTCATCCAGCCTGGCATTTTGCATGATTTACTCTACATATTAGTTAAATAAGCAGGGTGACAGTATACAGCCTTGACATACATCTTTCCCAATTTGGAACCAGTCCACTGTTCCATGTCCAGTTCTAACTGTTGCTGTTTGACCTGCATACAGAGTTTTCTACTTTAATTCTTCAAATATTTTCCCTTAAACTTAAATGTCATCTTAAATGTTACCTTATATGTAATGTATAAGGTATGTTCTCTTTTATTTCTTCAACAGGGTCTGTTGTTAGGTGAATATTTATTATGGGCATAATAAAATGTTTCAATTTCCTCACTGCAAAAAGGATACTTTGGATTCAAGTTGTTGTGCAGCAGAAACCATCTCAACATTGTAGCAATCATCATCCAATAAAAAATTTAAAAAAAAGATACTTTGTGAGGCTTAATTGAGACATAATATTTGATACAGAAAACAATGGATAAGTAACAACTAGGATTACTTATATATTTTCACAAGGAGATATAATACATAGATATGCATTTATTACTTATCTTTAGTAAACAAAAGAGATGTTAATTAATGTTGAATTTCTTTTTCCACAGGAAAAGGGACCCTCAAGCTAGATAAAGAAAAATGAGAAGACTCATTGTAAAGATTCCACAGTAATCTGAGTTACAGAGGTCAAGAAAGTAAGAAGAGTGTTGCTGGGTCTGAGACCTGCGGTATTTAGGGTAAGCTAACTTTCTCTTATCATTAAGACACTGAGGACCTCTTTCAATTGGGCTTTTGTATGATGCTGTTTGCATGGCCTGCACCATTTTTGTTGTTATGCCCAAAATTCTCTGGTTCTTTAACAATATGGAGGCATCTCTCTGATTTTGGGAAAAGTTGAATGAAGAACAGCTCACCAAAGGCAGAACTCCAGGCAGCTCATAGATTAGTAGCTTTTATCCTCATCTCTTTTACTCATGACTGCTCCCTTTCTCAGTGTGTCTGTTACCTTTTATCTGTGACTTCTTACCAGTTGTGTCAGGGATATTTACTTTCCTGTGCCTGTTGCTCCGTTAAGCCTGTCCCAGTCTCTGAGCTCCATGATCTCTTTTCTCAAGTCCTCACACTCAAACTGTCTTCGTGGGTCCAGATTCTTAAGCGAGAGAATATAATGCTTTCAGCTTAACTTTGTGAAGCAGGTCACATATCACTGATGAACAATACTTTCTTGCCAGGAGCCTATCTTTCACCCAATGAATTCAAAGTCTTGGTGGTTCACAAAACACTGCCCACAGGCCACTGTGTGGCAGTTCAGCCATAACACGCTTGGGGATGCACCCAGAAGAGGACATGAAAAGGGTAAGGAATGACTGGTTACCCCGGTAGAAGAAGAGTGGATCCCACTTTCCAGGGGAAGTAATCATGCTTTTTTGGATAAATTCTAAAAAAAAATATTCATAAACATAAAGATTATTTGAAATTATACAAAATAAATAAAATAGAGTTAACTATCAGTGGGCATATTTACTTAATTTATAGTTCAATTCTTTGCTAACTCTAAACTGTCTCTGTTTAGTGTTATCAGAGGATGATTTGAGAGAGAGGATGATTTGTGATGATGGATGACTGGAGAAGACCAAGCTGACTCTCTATCCCTCTGATTTCATCAATTAAGTCAGATCACCTGAGCATTGTATCTAGGGGCCACTTGGTCCCCAAAGCTTGCAGGATGGCAGCTTCTTGGGCAATTTTCCACTAACTCTTATGAAGGACTGCTGCAGGAAACAGCACTGTGTAAGAAAGCACATCATTTACCTCCGTATGTCCTGAGGGAGACCCACTGTGATGATGCTTATTACAGATAACATCCACGGGGAGCTTTGCTGCCTGAAGCTGGTTTTTCTCTTCAAGGACAATGAGAGTTATACAGGTAACCACCTGAAGCTCTCTTAGTGAAAGGAAATGCAGTCAGGGACATCCCAACCAAAATGTGGACTTTTCTCTAGCTTTCATTCCTTCAGCACTCCCTATCTCCTGTTTTAAAAACACCAGATAAGGACCTCCCTGGTGGTTCAGTGGCTAAGCCTCCTCATTCCCAATGCAGGGGGCCTGGCTTTGAGTAGTGGTTGGGGCACTAAGTCCCATATTCTGCAACTAAAGATTCTCTGTGTTGCAACTAAGCCCTGGTGCAACCAAATAAATAAAAATAAATTTTGAAAAATTAGGAAAAAACATACCAGTCGTCTGATGCCTACCCTCAGAAAAGAAAGAAAGGAAAAGACAAATGGGAAAGAACAAAGGAAAAGATTAAAAAAAAAAAAGAATACCTCCAGGTAGGGATATCCATAACTTCAGTGATCCTGCCACTTTGCAACTGTTTCCATTTCAGTTTGGCATTTGACAAAGCCCATGGAAAAATCACAATGCTTTCTTGGTGGCTCAGTGGTAAAGAATCTGCTTGTCAATGCAGAGATGTGGGTTCAATCCCTGGGTTGAGAAGATCCCCTGGAGGAGGGCATGGCAACCCACTCTAGTATTCTTACCTAGAGAATCCCATAGACAGAGGAGCCAGGCAGGCTATAGTCCATAGGGTCTCAAGAGTTGGACATGACTAAAGTGACTTAGCACGTACCTATCCATTTACCATAGGTTTCTAAGCAGCATTTGACCCCTTCATTCATACATATGATTTCATAATTCCAAACAAATAATTAGACATCTAAGCAAAACTGACCATATGTGAGATCTATATAAAAACAACCTCGCCTGAAAAACTTGGCACTTCCCATTTGTATTAAAAGCTCTCCGCTCCAATGCAGCAGCGGCCACAGGCTCTCCCAGCCCGACTCAGATGTGACTGATCCGCTCCGAGAAGCATCGCTGTCTTCAGGCATTCAGCTCATCTACATCTGTAAGTTTGGCAATGGAGAGAATATTTGTTTCTCTCTTCCATATGGCAGGGGGGGAAAAAAAGGAAGAAGATGATGCAGGCCTGATGAGGAATGAGATTCAGTAAACAAAACTTAGATGAGCTAGAGTCGAGAAGAAAATCATGCCTGTTTCTGGTCCCTCCCAGAGGCTGGGCTGGCTCCCTCTTGGTGAGTCCTGGGGCCCCTCAGTCTCTTCCTGGTTTGTTCCCCCATCTCTCCTTCACAGTGAGGCCCCCTCCAGTGGAGGGCTGAGATCACTGTATACCACCTGGCCTTGATTCTCAATTGGATTAGAATTAGATTCAGTCTTTTAGATTTACACACTCAGAATGTAGGTTTTTATTTTAAAATGATCAGAATCTAGAAACTTTCCTGGTGGTCCATTGGTTAAGACTCTGTGCTCCCAGTGCAGAGGGCCTGGGTCCATCCCCTGACACGGAACAATATACCACATACCTCAACTGAGACCCTGAGCAGCCAAGTAATATATAAATATATATTGCCTATAAAAAAAAATTAAGGGCTTCCCAGGTGGCATGGTGATGAAGAATCCACCAGAAAATGCAGGAAACACAAAAGACATGGGCTCCATTCCTGCATGGGGAATATCTGCTGAAGGAAGCAATGGCAACCCACTCCAGTATTCTTGCCTGGAGAATCTCATGGACAGAGGAGCCTGGCAGGATACAGTCCACGGGGTCACAAAGAGTTGGACATGCCTGAGCAACTGAACACATACACACGAAAATAATAAATAAAATAAAATTATCAGAATCCACAATAAACTGTGGAAAATTCTGAAAGAGATGGGAATTGAGAAACCTATATGCAGGTCAGGAAGTAACAGTTAGAACTGGACACGGAACAACAGACTGGTTCCAAGTAGGAAAAGGAGTGCGTCAAGGCTGTATATTATCACCCTGCTTATTTAACTTCTATGCAGAGTACATCATGAGAAATGCTGGGCTGGAAGAAACACAAGCTGGAATCAAGATTGCTGGGAGAAATACAGATAACCTCAGATATGCAGATGACACCACCCTTATGGCAGAAAGTGAAGAGGAACTAAAAAGCCTCTTGATGAAAGTGAAAGAGGAGAGTGAAAAAGTTGGCTTACAGCTCAACATTCAGAAAACGAAGATCATGGCATCTGGTCCCATCACTTCATGGGAAATAGATGGGGAAACAGTGGAAACAGTGTCAGACTTTATTTTGGGGGGGGGCTCCAAAATCACTGCAGATGGTGACTGTAGCCATGAAATCAAAAGACGCTTACTCCTTGGAAGGAAAGTTATGACCAACCTAGATAGCATATTGAAAAGCAGAGATGTTATCTTTCCAACAAAGGTCCGTCTAGTCAAGGCTATGGTTTTTTCAGTGGTCATGTATGGATGTGAGAGTTGGACTGTGAAGAAGGCTGAGCACCGAAGAATTGATGCTTTTGAACTGTGGTGTTGGAGAAGACTCTTGAGAGTCCCTTGGACTGCAGGGAGATCCAAGCAGTCCATTCTAAAGGAGATCAGCCCTGGGTGTCCTTTGGAAGGACTGATGTTGAAGCTGAAACTCCAATACTTTAGCGAAGAGCTGACTCATTGGAAAAGACCTTGATGCTGGGAAAGATTGAGGGCAGGAGGAGAAGGGGATGATAGAGGATGAGATGGTTCGACGGCATCATTGACTTGATGGACGTGGGTTTGGGTGGACTCCGGGAGTTGGTGATGGACAGGGAGGCCTGGCGTGCTTCGGTTCATGGGGTCGCAGAGTCGGACATGACGGAGTGGCTGGACTGAACTGAACTGAGTGACTGTACTGAGCTGAACTGAAAGCATTAACTCTATTCCTAAAGCCTGGAGCCTAGGCAAAGTGAAATGGTTCTTCTGCATCCTCGCATGACTTGCAGCCTTGGTCCCACACCCCTCTCTACCTGAGTCCTAGGTGGACCTATTCCACACCGGAAACCCTGACCTGCTGCCCTCTCCAGAGCTTGGCTTGTTTAGCCCTTACTGCTTCTCATTGTCTATTGAACCTAATGCAGGGCATCAGCCCCCCTCCTCCTGCATCCGTTCTTTCTTTCATTCAGGCTTCTCTTCCATCAGAGCCTCATTGCCAACTCTGGATCACTATTCCCCACCACGGGATTTTCAGAACCTTCCAGAACAGCAGCCACAGCCCTGGTCTTCCT
Organism: Oryx dammah; assembly: GCF_014754425.2. Taxonomy (NCBI): domain Eukaryota; kingdom Metazoa; phylum Chordata; class Mammalia; order Artiodactyla; family Bovidae; genus Oryx; species Oryx dammah. The sequence continues at coordinate 10,703,351 of NW_024070204.1, forward strand.
CCTCCCCCAGCCTGTTGCCAGCTTCTTCTCAGCTCCACCATCAGAGCCCTGAGAACCTTCTCTTACTTACAACTGGCTTAGCAAAACCAATGCGGCTCTGCGTGCAAGACATTTGAGAAGATCAAACTGAACTAGTAACTAGATGTGAATATATTTATTTTAGAAAGTGTGACATGTGACATTGGCATTGATTATGATGTCAGTTTTAAAAATGCATACCAGAATGTAGAAATCAATCTTTCAGTAAAATTTGTTCTGGAGGGGGATGGTTAAGCATAACTAATGGGCCAGTTTAGATGAGAAAATATTAAGCATTTTGCCAACGGAAGAAAAATGTGAATACCCTTAACAAGTCAGATAATATTTGAAGAGATAAAAGGTGTTCCCAGCACAAGATGTTAATTTTGGCTCCTGTGCACAGTGAGAAAGAGAAGGAATCTGACATATCTTTTTCTTTCTTAGGCAGTGTTTTTTGTTCCCTAGGACTCTGCTCTCATCCAGGTGTTTTAGAACTGACATTTTAAATTCAAATTTCTTGTGCACAAGTATATAAATAAGTTGAGCTTTCTAGTTCATACAACATCATTCCCCCAGCCCTCTTTCAACTAGAATTACCTCATTGACTCTTTTATAATTTCTAGGCATCTTGCCCACCTTTCAAATTCGCTAAATTGCAGCTAGAAGCCTTGCAGTGACTTTTGTCAATACCTTAAGTACCTTATTAATTGGGTTTGAAAAATTGTATCTAGACTGGACAGTCAATTCATTCAATTAAAATTAATGAGTATCCATGGGGCTGCTTGTTCAGAGCCGAGTTCTTGCCAATCCCTCTCTGGCCAAAAGTAAAATATTCTTCTTTTTAGACAAAGCCTCTGTCACAACTAGCAAGTGATTATAAAGCTTTTCCTCATTGCCAGTGATTACGCAATACCATTTCCCACTGTTGTTTAGTCACTAAGTCGTGTCAGACTCTTTTGCAACCCAATGGGCTATTGTCCCATCCCTTCTAGGCTCCTCTGCCCCTGGGATTCTCTAGGCAAGAATGCTGGAGTGGGTTGCCATTTCCTCCTCTAGGATCTTCCTGACCCAGGGATAGAACCTGTGTCTCCTGCATTGGCAGGCAGATTCTTTACCACTGAACCACCATGGAATTGATGCAAACAAGTACAGTAACCATCACGGCTTTGAACATAGAATAGTCTCTTCATTTCAGGTTTGCCATGATGCCTGTTCCTCTGCTGATGATGAATCAGTTCTGGGTTGGCTGGAAAGATTTATTCGTAACTATAAGAAAAACACATTTTAAAAAAATGTTTAAAAGGATGGATCAGAGAATGGCATTTAGGAACCCTTTTTTTTCTCTCTTTTTGATATTTTTTAGAATCCAATTCTTACCATTTAGAAATGATTTCTGTGGTTCTTACTGAAAACCTGATTGTACTCAAAAGGAATATAATGAAAGAAAATAATTTAATTCTGACCATTAATAGTGTAATTTTAATGTTATCAAATTATTAGCTCTCTGAGTAATAACGATTTTCTATTCTTGGCATAACAACAATATCTATGTGAGTTTCAAGGGGGTATAAATGAATTTTTGAAAAGAGACAAAACTATATACCGTGGTATTCTCCTGAGTAGACTATAAGGTGACTTGGGCATTGGGACACATGTGTGTATGTCATATATATATATATTTTTTTCTTTTCTCCATGACTCCTATCTTAATACTTTTCACCTAAATATTGACCATTCAAATGTTGCTCAAGTAAATTAAAATAAAAAAAATAATTTAGTCAGAATTCACCATTATATGTATGGAATAAAGCACACAGAAGCAAATGTATTCCCATCTCTGAGATTCTGAATGTCTATTCAGTACACTAAACTAGACATTTTAGATGCTATCTAGTCTTGGAGCTGACTCTATAACCAAAATGGAATCATTTTGGGTGCAATTGGGGGAATGCCATTTATCACATTAGTCTAGAATTCCTTCTATTCTGAAACAAATACCCAGACATTATTTTTAGCTTTTATGATACATAACTTGCAAAGAACTGTACTTGGATAGCTAGCAAAAGGAAAAATGCAAGCAGGACTATAGAACACTCTCTGCTTCTGGAGAATAAAGGCATATCATTAAAATTAAGTCAAATTACATGGTTTTAACTAATTACAATTTAATTAGCAAAAGCAGATCTTATAGAACAAGGGCTTATGCTTCTTATCCCTTTAAAATATACTGAGAAAGTACACAACAGATTCTCATAAGCCTTTGTTGTATTTGGTATAAAATTTGGTGAAGACGTTGACCAGTCGAACTTATATCTTTAAAGTTCTTGGTTATCTGAAACTAAACAGTGAGCTCTCTGCCTCTGAGTTTTGTTATCGAAGGAGTTGAATTAGTTGACTCTCCATGGATCACTTTCTATGATGTTTCTTGTTCTCTATTCAGATATTATCATGATACTACGTTAAGTTGGTTAAATAAACATTAGCATAACTCAACAAGCACCTAATTAGCTGTATGAGAAAATGTGCATAATTTCACAATAGCAAGACTCTTCTAGCAAGTATTCTTTCACCATCTTTCATCATGATAATTCTCTGCTACCCCCCCCCCCCATTTGAAACTCCTAAGTTCCACTGAGCAGCTTTGCATGTACTTACTGTTTCCAACACTGTTTAGAAAATTCTCCACGGAATGCACTTTTTTTTCCACATCATTTCCCCCAGACTGTTGCCTTGCTCTTTTGAGTCTCCAGATTTGATGTTGTTACACACAGCATCAACTAGATGCTTTCAAGACTCTCATTCATTGTTTCTCGGCTTATCTACCTCTTTTCAACTTAACTAGCCATAAAACAGCCCCATATCTTTTGCGTTTTAAAATGAGACACTGTAACCTGAAACTCTTGCAAAAGTGAATTCCTATGTCTCTGATTAACATATTCATTCTTCTCAACTTTATTGATTCAACAATATTTACGAGGCACCTACTATGAGCCTGCACTGTGCAAGGGTCTCTAGGTTCAGTAATGAGAAAACAGACATCAGTTCTGCCTTTATGCACCTTCTATTCTAGTGGGAAAGACACATTGACAGACCTCATCATAAAATTCCTGTTTGTAGAGAGGTACTCCCAAAGGAAGGGTCTCAGCTCTATGATAGCCCATCTGAAGAGACCTAACTTTTATACAGGGAGATTTCATTACCAGTTGAGGAAGCAGGCCTATGATGGGAAGCAGCATGGTGGTTAGGTGTAGAAAAGGAAAAACTATAAGATATGTATGTATTAAAGTATGGCAGCTGGATTTACTGTGTGATCTAATACCCATTCTCATGTTTATGGAGAGAACAGTGCAAGCAAGTCTCCAATGTTACCCTTGGCTGGGACATTTTCTCATCAGGGTGGGCAATGTATCTCTTCCATTCCCCATTCATTCTTTTTTTTTTTTTTGTATTTATTTATTTATTTTTAATTTTATTTTTACTTTACAATACTGTATAGGTTTTGCCATAGATTGACATGAATCCACCACAGGTGTATACAAGCTTCCAGTCCTGAATCCCACTCCCACCTCCCACCCCATATCATCTCTCTGGATCATCCCCATGCACCAGCCCCAAGCATCCTGTATCCTGTATCGAACATAGACTGGCACTTCGTTTCTTACATGATAGTATACATGTTTCAAAGCCATTCTCCCAAATCATCCCACCCTCTCCCTCAGAGTCCAAAAGTCCGTTCTATACATTTGTGTCTCTTTTGCTGTCTTGCATAAAGGGTCATCATTACCATCTTTCTAAATTCTGTATATATGTGTCAGTATACTGTATTGGTGTTTTTCTTTCTGGCTTACTTCACTCTGTATAATCGGCTCCAGTTTCATCCATCTCATTAGAACTGATTCAAATGTATTCTTTTTAATGGCTGAGTAATACTCCATTGTGTATATGTACCACAGCTTTCTTATCCATTCATCTGCTGATGGACATCTAGGTTGTTTCCATGTCCTGGCTATTATAAACAGTGTGGCGATGAACATCGGGGTACATGTGTCTCTTTCAATTCTGGTTTCCTTGGTGTGTATGCCCAGCAGTGGGATTGCTGGGTCATAAGGCAGCTTATTTGTAATTTTTTAAGGAATCTCCACACTGTTTTCCATAGTGGCTGTACTAGTTTGCATTCCCACCAACAGTGTAAGAGGGTTCCCTTTTCTCCACATCCTCTCCAGCATTTATTGCTTGTAGACTTTTGGATCGCAGCCATTCTGACTGGTGTGAAATGGTACCTCATTGTGGTTTTGATTTGCATTTCTCTGATAATGAGTGATGTTGAGCATCTTTTCATGTGTTTGTTAGCCATCTGTATGTCTTCTTTGGAGAAATGCCTATTTAGTTCTTTGGCCCATTTTTTGATTGGGTCGTTTATTTTTCTGGAGTTGAGCTGCATAAGTTGCTTGTATATTTTTGAGATTAGTTGTTTGTCAGTTGCTTCATTTGCTATTGTTTTCTCCCATTCAGAAAGCTGTCTTTTCACCTTACTTATAGTTTCCTTTGTTGTGCAGAAGCTTTTAATTTTAATTAGATCCCATTTGTTTATTTTTGCTTTTATTTCCAGTATTCTGGGAGGTGGATCATAGAGGATCCTGTTGTGATTTATGTTGGAGAGTGTTTTGCCTATGTTTTCCTCTAGGAGTTTTATAGTTTCTGGTCTTACGTTTAGATCTTTAATCCATTTTGAGCTTATTTTTGTGTGTGGTGTTAGAAAGTGATCTAGTTTCATTCTTTTACAAGTGGTTGACCAGTTTTCCCAGCACCACTTGTTAAAGAGATTGTCTTTACTCCATTGCATATTCTTGCCTCCTTTGTCGAAAATAAGGTGTCCATAGGTGTGTGGATTTATCTCTGGGCTTTCTATTTTGTTCCATTGATCTATATTTCTGTCTTTGTGCCAGTACCATACTGTCTTAATGACTGTGGCTTTGTAGTAGAGCCTGAAGTCAGGCAGGTTGATTCCTCCAGTTCCATTCTTCTTTCTCAAGATTGCTTTGGCTATTCGAGGTTTTTTGTATTTCCATACAAATCTTGAAATTATTTGTTCTAGTTCTGTGAAAAATACCGCTGGTAGCTTGATAGGGATTGCATTGAATCTGTAGATTGCTTTGGGTGGTATACTCATTTTGACTATATTGATTCTTCCAATCCATGAACATGGTATATTTTTCCATCTATTAGTGTCTTCTTTGATTTCTTTCATCAGTGTTTTATAGTTTTTGATATATAGGTCTTTAGTTTCTTTAGGTAGATATATTCCTAAGTATTTTATTATTTTCATTGCAATGGTGAATGGAATTGTTTCCTTAATTTCTTTTTCTACTTTCTCATTATTTGTGTACAGGAATGCAAGGGATTTCTGAGTGCTGATTTTTTATCCTGCAACTTTATTATATTCATTGATTAGCTCTAGTAATTTTCTGGTGGAGTCTTTAGGATTTTCTCTGCAGAGGATCATGTCATCTGCAAACAGTGAGAGTTTTACTTCTTCTTTTCCAATTTGGATTCCTTTTATTTCTTTTTCTGCTCTGATTGCTGTGGCCAAAACTTCCAGAACTATGTTGAATAGTAGCAGTAAAAGTGGGCACCCTTGTCTTGTTCCTGACTTTAGGGGAAATGCTTTCAATTTTTCACCATTGAGGATAATGTTTGCTGTGGGTTTGTCATATATAGCTTTTATTATGTTGAGGTATGTTACTTCTATTCCTGCTTTCTGAAGAGTTTTTTTTTTATCATAAATGGATGTTGAATTTTGTCAAAGGCCTTCTCTGCATCTATTGAGATAATCATATGGCTTTTATTTTTCAATTTGTTAATGTGGTGAATTACATTGTTTGATTTGTGGATATTGAAGAATCCTTGCATCCCTGGGATAAAGCCCACTTGGTCATGGTGTATGATCTTTTTAATGTGTTGTTGGATTCTGATTGCTAGAATTTTGTTAAGGATTTTTGCATCTATGTTCATCAGTGATATTGGCCTGTAGTTTTCTTTTTTTGTGGCGTCTTTGTCAGGTTTTGGTATTAGGGTGATGGTGGCCTCATAGAATGAGTTTGGAAGTTTACCTTCCTCTGCAATTTTCTGGAAGAGTTTGATTAGGATAGGTGTTAGCTCTTCTCGAAATTTTTGGTAGAATTCAGCTGTGAAGCTGTCTGGACCTGGGCTTTTGTTTGCTGGAAGATTTCTGATTACAGTTTCAATTTCCATGCTTGTGATGGGTCTGTTAAGATTTTCTATTTCTTCCTGGTTCAGTTTTGGAAAGTTGTACTTTTCTAAGAATTTGTCCATTTCTTCCACGTTGTCCATTTTATTGGCATATAGTTGCTGATAGTAGTCTCTTATGATCCTTTGTATTTCTGTGCTGTCTGTCATGATCTCTCCATTTTCATTTCTAATTTTATTGCTTTTATTCTTCTCCCTTTGTTTCTTGATGAGTCTAGCTAATGGTTTGTCAATTTTATTTATCCTCTCAAAGAACCAACTTTTTGCTTTGTTGATTTTTGCTATGGTCTCTTTTGTTTCTTTTGCATTTATTTCTGCCCTAATTTTTAAGATTTCTTTCCTTCTACTAACTCTGGGGTTCTCCATTTCTTCCTTTTCTAGTTGTTTTAGGTGTAGAGTTAGGTTATTTATTTGATTTTTTTCTTGTTTCTTGAGGTATGCCTGTATTGCTATGAACTTTCCTCTAAGCACTGCTTTTATAGTGTCCCACAGATTTTGGGTTGTTTTTATTTTCATTCATTTCTATGCATAATTTGATTTCTTTTTTGATTTCTTCTGTGATTTGTTGGTTATTCAGAAGCGTGTTGTTCAGCCTCCATATGTTGGAATTTTTAATAGTTTTTCTCCTGTAATTGAGATCTAATCTTAGTGCATTATGGTCACAAAAGATGCTTGGAATGATTTTGATTTTTTTGAATTCATCAAGGTTAGATTTATGGCCCAGGATGTGATCTATCCTGGAAAAGGTTCTGTGAGCACTTGAGAAAAAGGTGAAATTCATTGTTTTGGGCTGAAAGGTCCTATAGATATCAATTAGGTTTAACTGGTCTATTGTATCATTTAAAGTTTGCGTTTCTTTGTTAATTTTCTGTTTAGTTGATCTGTCCATAGGTGTGAGTGGGGTATTAAAGTCTCCCACTATTATTGTGTTATTGTTAATTTCCCCTTTCATGCTTGTTAGCATTTGTCTTACATATTGCGGTGCTCCTATGTTGGGTGTATATATATTTATAATTGTTATATCTTCTTCTTGGATTGATCCGTTGATCATTATGTAGTGGCCTTCTTTGTCTCTTTTCACAGCCTTTGTTTTAAAGTCTATTGTATCAGAGATGAATATTGCTACTCCTGCTTTCTTTTGGTCTCTATTTGCATGGAATATCTTTTTCCAGCCCTTCACTTTCAGTCTGTATGTGTCCGTTGTTTTGAGGTGGGTCTCTTGTAGGCAGCATATATAGGGATCTTGTTTTTGTATCCATTCAGCCAGTCTTTGCCTTTTGGTTGGGGCATTCAACCCATTTACATTTAAGGTAATGATTGATAAATGTGATCCCTTTGCCATTTACTTTATTGTTTTGGGTTCGGGGTATAGGCCCTTTTTGTGTTTCCTGTCTAGAGAATATCCTTTAGCATTTGTTGGAGAGCTGGTTTGGTGGTGCTGAAATCTCTCAGCTTTTGCTTGTCTGTAAAGCTTTTTATTTCTCCTTCATATTTGAATGAGATCCTTGCTGGGTACAGTAATCTGGGCTGTAGGTTATTTTCTTTCATCACTTTAAGTATGTCTTGCCATTCCCTCCTGGCCTGAAGAGTTTCTATTGAAAGATCTGCAGTTATCCTTATGGGAATCCCCTTGTGTGTTATTTATTGTTTTTCCCTTGCTGCTTTTAATATTTGTTCTTTATGTTTGGTCTTTGTTAATTTGATTAATATATGTCTTGGGGTGTTTCGCCTTGGGTTTATCCTGTTTGGAACTCTCTGGGTTTCTTGGACTTGGGTGATTATTTCCTTCCCCATTTTAGAGAGGTTTTCAACTATTATCTCCTCAAGAATTTTCTCACGGTCTTTCTTTTTGTCTTCCTCTTCTGGGACTCCTATAATTCGAATGTTGGAGCGTTTCATATTGTCCTGGAGGTCTCTGAGGTTGTCCTCATTTCTTTTAATTCGTTTTTCTTTTTTCCTCGCTGATTCGTTTATTTCTACCATTCTATCTTCTATTTCACTAATCCTATCTTCTGCCTCCGTTATTCTACTATTTGTTGCCTCCAGAGTGTTATTGATCTCATTTATTGCATTATTCATTATATATTGACTCTTTTATTTCTTCTAGGTCCTTGTTAAACCTTTCTTGCATCTTCTCAATTGTTGTCTCCAGGCTATTTATCTGTGATTCCATTTTGATTTCAAGATTTTGGATCATTTTCACTTTCAATATTCAGAATTCTTTCTCAGGTAGATTCCCTATCTCCTCCTCTTTGGTTTGGTTTGGTAGGCATTTCTCCTGTTCCTTTACCTGCTGGGTATTCCTCTGTCTCTTCATCTTGGTTATATTGCTGTGTTTGGGGTGACCTTTCTATATTCTGGGAATTTGTGGAGTTCTCTTTATTATGGAGTTTCCTCACTGTGGGTGGGGTTGTATCAGTGGCTTGTCAAGGTTTCTTGGTTAGCGAGGCTTGTGTTGGAGTTCTGGTGGGTGGAGCTGGATTTCTTCTCTCTGGAGTGCTATGAATTGTCCAGTAATGGGTTGTGAGACGTCAATGGTTTTGGAGTAGTTTTGAACTGCCTGTATATTGAAGCTCAGGGGTGTGTTCCTGTGTTGCTTGAGAATTTGCGTGGTATGTCTTTCTCTGGGACTTGTTGGCCCTTGGGTGGTGCTTGGTTTCAGTGTAGGTATGGAGGTGTTTGATGAGCTCCTATTGATTAATGTTCCCTGGATTCAGGATTTCTCTGATGTTCTTAGGATTTGGACTTAAGCCTCCTGTTTCTGGTTTTCAGTTTTATTTATACCCTAGCCTCAGGACTTCTCCAACTATACAGCACTGATGATAAAGCATCTAGGTTAAAGATGAAAGGTTTCTCCACATTGAGAGTCACCCATAGAGGTTCACTGAGTTACACAGAGAAGGGGGGCGGTAGTTAGAGGTGACTGGAATGAGATGAGGTGGGATCAAAAAAGGAGATAGCAAGCTAGCCAGTAATCACTTCCTTATGTACGCTCCACAGTCTGGGCGACTCAGAGGTGTTCACGGAGTTATACAGGGAAGAGGAGAGGGAGGAAGTAGACAGAGGTGGCCAGGAGGATACAAGAGGGAAATGAAAGGGAGAGAGAGAGATCTGGCCAGTAACCCGTTTCCTGAGTGTTCTCCACCGTCTGGAACACACAGAGATTCTCAGGGTTGGGTAGAGAAGAGAAAGGGGAGGGAGGAGACAGAGGCCACCTGGTGGAGAAAAAGGAGAGTCCAAAGGAGGGGGGAGTGGTCAAGCCAGTAATCTCACTCTCAGGTAAAATTGAGTACTGAAGATTAGGTTTTTACATGTACAAAATTGACAACAAATACCAAAAAGCAACGATTAAAAATCTGGAGTAGAGATTGGATTTTCAAAAATGCAATATTAAAGAAGAGAAGAAGAAGAGGAAGAAAAGAAAGAAAAAACAAGCAAACAAACAAAACAAAACAAAAAAAACAAAAAACAAACAAAGAAAAAAAAGCCACAAGAATTATTAAAAATAATAATTAGAGAAAGAGTACTTAAAAATTTAAGAAAGTTAAAAAAAAAAGAAAACAAAAAAGAAGAAACAATGACGCAACCCCATCAACTCAAAAAAAAAAAAAAAAAACAACCCCACAAACAACCAAAAAAAAAAAAAAAAAGATTGTAAAACTAGTAAAGGTATATCTGGCCCTTTCTCTGGTGTTGTGGGTTGTGTAGGGTCACTTGCAAGGCAGTTCCCTCTGTTTAACTTCCTCTGTTTGCTGGTCTCTTCCGTGTCTGATTTCTGTCTTGACACAGGGAGGGCGGTGGTGGACACACTAGGCTCACTATTCAGTCGCGCTGTGGGGAGGAAGGGATGCTGCAAACAATTATTACTGGCGTGTGCTTGCAGTGTCTCATCCGCTCTGGGCTTGCCCTTCTCGCGGCGCACACCGCTCAGGCTCTAAGTAGCTCCGCCGGGGAACCGTCTGAGACCGGCCCTAGGCTTCATGCATCTCCCCAGTCTAAGCGCTCAGGCTCGGTGCTCAGGAAGCCCTCAGAGGCGCAGATTTGGTTGGGCCTGCGTTTTGTGCCCTTCCCAGGTCCGAGTGGCTCAGGAGTTTGGCGAGCGCACTCGCTGCGACTATGGTCTTTCCCTTCTGCTCATTTTTCTGGGTGTACCGCTGGTGTTCCTTCTCAGGCGGATGATGACTGTCCAGAACCCCTAGAAGTCTTAGTTAACAAAGAAATCTGCTTGCATTTTGGTAGGTAATGTCTCTCTTGGGCTGCGATTGCCCCCTTCCAGTCCTTAAGGCTCTGGTTGCCTGTCACCGGAGGGGGATGGTCTGTAGCCAGCTATTTCCGATCCGTCCTTTGTTCTGTGCGCGGTCCTGGCGGTGTCTTATGTTCGAGCGTTTTGCATGGTAGCTATCCCACAGTCTGGTTTGCTAGCCCAAGTTAGTTTGCTCTGTCCATGCGCAGGGCGTTCCAGCCCGATTCTCAAAAAAAACACTGCAGCCCGCACCTCCCGCAGCCCGATTCTTAAAAAGCACTGCCGGCTGTGCCTCCCATTCCTCCCTGCCCAGCCCCCACATGCTAGTGGTGGATGCAGGCGTCTGCGCTGCTTTTCCCCCGGGGGAGTTACTGTTCGGCTCGTAATCTGTTGGTTTTAATTATTTATTTATTTTTCCTTCCTGTTATGTTGCCCTCTGTGTTTCCAAAGCTCGCCACAGACTCAGCTGCGAGAATGTTTCCTGGTGTTTGGAAACCTCTCTTTTTAAGAGTCTCTTCCCGGGACGGGATTCCCTTCCCAGGACGGAGCTCCCTCCCTACCTCCTTTGTCTCTTTTTTCATCTTATTATATTTTTCCTACCTGTTTTTGAAGCCAAAGATCTGCTTTGCTGGGTGCCTGATGTCCTCTGCCAGCATTCAGAAGTTGTTTTGTGGACTTTACTCAGCGTTGAAATGTTCTTTTGATGAATTTTTGAGGGAGAAAGTGGTCTCCCCGTCCTATTCCTCCGCCATCTTAGGACTGCCTCCCCCCCATTCATTCTTATAAATATGGACCATCAGTTGAATAAGTCACTGGCACTTATAAAGTTTTTGGTTTGGGAGTTCCACAAGTTTCAAATCTATCACTCTATCATCTATCTATTTACCTATCTGTTCATGTGTCTATCATCTATCTACTTATCTATTCCTTAACTATTCATTGCCTATATAAATTTGATAGTGATTATTAGTGTGTGTGTGTTTAGAAGATGAAGGAATCCTAGATTAAATAAGTAGATAAATTAGATAAGCTATGTCTTACCAATATCCTCATAATTACTAATAGTGTTTAAGTGTTGCTGTTCAATCGCTAAGTCATGTCCGACTTTTTGTGACCCCATGGACTGCAGCACGCCAGGCTGCCCTGTCCTTCACCATCTCCCAGAGCTTGCTCAAACTCATGTCCATTGGGTTGGTGATGCCATCCAACCATCTTATCCTCTGTCGTCCCCTTCTCCTCCTGCCCTCAGTCTTTTGCAGCATCAGAGTCTTTTCCAGTGAGTCAATTCTTCACATCAGGTGGCCAAAGTATTGGAACTTCAACTTCAGCATCAGCCCTTCCAATGAATATTCAGGGTTGATTTCTATTAGGATTGAATGGTTTGATCTCCTTGATATCCAAAGAGACTCTTCATGAGCCCCTCCAGCACCATAGTTCAAGAGCATCAATTCTTCCAACTGTCACATCTGTACAGACAACTGGAAAAATCATAGCTTTAACTATACAGACCTCTGTCGGTAAATTCATGTCTCTGCTTTTACACTCTCTAGGTTCTAGAGAGGTTTTGTCTAGGCTCATAGGGTTTCCCTGATAGCTCAGTTGATAGAGAATCTGCCTGTAATTCAGGAGACCCTAGTTCGACTCCTGGGTTGGGAAGATCTGCTGGAGAAGGGATAGGCTACCCACTCCAGTATTGTTGGGCTTCCCTTGAGGATCAGCTGATAAAGAATCCACCTGCAATTTGGGAGACCTGGCTTCGATCTTTGTTATAACTTTTCTTCCAAGGAGCAAGCATCTTTTAATTTCATGGCTGTAGTCACCATCTGCGGTGATTTTGGAGGCCCCCCCGCAAAACAAAATCTGCCACTGTTTCCATTCCCCCCCATCTATTTTCCATGAAGTGATGGGACTGAATACCGTGACCTTAGTTTTTTGAATGTTGAGTCTCAAGCCAGCTTTTTTCACTCTCCTCTTTCATTTATTTTCATCAAGAGGCTCTTCGCTCCTCTTTGCTTTCTGCCATTAGGGTGGTATCATCTGTTGCTTAAGTGTAGAAATAGTCTTTTCCTATCCTGTGAGGAAGGCGGATATGAATAGACACTCAGAGGACAGAGAAGCCATGGTTGTCTAGGGGAAGAGATATTGAAAGGAGTTAAAGGCTATTCAACACTTTTTTTCTAAAACAGTCCTCAAGAAGGACTTAGCTCTCGATGGTGCTTTTCCTGTGAAAGAGGGATGTAAGATCGCCTTTCCACATTTGTACTGCTTTGTTCAGAGACTATAGGTTTAAGGCACCCATATCCTTTGCTTCTTAAGAAACTCCAAAGTAACAGATACCTACAGTAATTCTAAAAATACATCCTTATAATACTGACCCTGCTTTTCTTATCAGTAAATTTTCAGTAACAAAATTTTCTTGAGTGAAAATATGAAACTCACCTATTATGAAGTTTATTTTAGGAGGATAAATGTAAATGTATTTTGGGAGTCTTGTACTTCATACGTACAGTAAACATTGTTAGTTTCAACCCACTAAATCAATCTGTCAGTATTCAGGCAAGACACTGAATCATGTAAACATGATTTTCACAAAACAAACAAAAATTATATTGGTGTTATAAATAATGAACTTCTCTCCACAAGCCAATGTAACCTTTCATTCCAATGATCTTTCTAACAATTTCCCAGAAGATGGTGTATGCAAAAGAGCTTCTCTTATGCCAGTTTAAATTCTTGTATATATTCCCAATTAATTCTATATCCTAGTATTTATCGGTACCCTATCACTTGCAAAGTGTTTTCACACTTGCACAATTATTATCTCATTTCAAATTAACAATACTCCATGGTAAGGCTGGTGGGCATTATAATTCCAATTTGAGAGATGAAGGAAAGATTCAAAAAATCAATCATTTGCCTGACATCAAATAAAACGTTGTTTGCAGAAGTAATGAGAGTCATCAGGATTTGCTAAGCAACAAACATCCTGGCCATGAAAATAGGTGCCCTATATACATCTCCCTGTAATGCTAGCATCAACATTTCAAGGAATTTAATGTTACTACCAATTAACTGATAAGAGAATGGAGGTTAACCCAGGTAAGTAAATGGCAGAGACTAGAACTAAACCAGGAGCATTTCACTATGAGTCATGAAATAGTTTGCATATTAGTTTATTTTCTTCTCATTCAATAGCTTACATCAGTGATTTTTTTATGATCGCAGAGTAATTTGGGGCCATATTTTTCAGGTTAAATGATCAAACAAGGAATGATTTATAGTTGTTTCCTGGAGATTTCTATAGACAGTGTCTTTTTTAAAAGTAATTATTTTGAACAGTAATTTTCTGTCAAATCACCAATTTCTTCTCTCCTGCAGAGTGCTTTAATAGGAGAGTCGGCATATGGCACTGTTGATTTAATTGCTGCCACATAGACGAGCTGGAAATGTTTAAGTCTTCCTTATTTAAATCTTTTTTTTTTTTTCCCAGACATTCCTCTTAGTCAAGATTTAAATGATGGGCTAGAGGAGAAATCCCATGGAAGCTTCATCATCATCACAACCTAATATTTATCTCTAAGCACTTTAAAAAATACAGAAGAAACAATTCCTGCTTGCTAAAACTGAAATCTGAAAAGAGGGCAGTGTAAATTCTAAACATTCAGAATTAGGTCATTTTCAATAAATGTATTTATGTTTACAAATAAAAAATCAAATAAGTACTAAAGAAAAGATTCAAATGAAAACATATTGTGGAGATGTTTGAAAGTAAAAATTCTACCCAAGATGGTACTTATCAAAGCTGTAAAGTGATCTATTAGCATCATAATTTTTAAGGAGCTGATTTGATATGTATATAGAGAAAAAACAAATGAAACTATGTATAGTAGAAAAAGAGTAGATTTTTTCCCCCTAAGGATTAAGCAAACATAATAGTTCCTAGTTTTTTAAATTAAGATGCTCAAAAATAGTACCTGTATGTCCCTAGCTAAATCACATTGTCATGCCCCTAAAACTAACAGAGCATTGTAAATCAACTATCCTCCCATAAAAAATAAAAGCATAATAAAGTGGTCAAATGCTGAAAAAAGCTGCTTTGTTATTATTTCAGTATCTTTGAAAACAAGGTTTATTAAGAAATACTACTTCAATTTTCTTGGAGCTAGGATATTGATGTCATCATAAGAAATAGTGAAGTAAAACTGGATCATGAATTAGCATTTTTGATTCAAAAAGATGAATCACTGACTGAGCATATCCACATGGAGACAAACATCAATAGCTAGAATATACACCGTATCAAGCTATGATGTCAACCAGAACACTGGTCTCCAATGACATTTGCTATCTTAATTCTAGCCAGCAACAGGAAAATAAAAGATAATTTATATGCTCTAGAATATTAATTCTGCAACCCTGTCTAGTTTATCACTCTCATGTACATGACTATTTGATCCATTATTGGAAAACGCTGTAACTCATATTAAACAGGAAGACAGGTGTTATCAATGCTGCCCAACTCTGTAGTTATTGCTAAGCTATGCACATGTTTTATTTCTCTACATCTCTATTGCCACTTATTTCCTTTTGATTTGATGCTCTGCTTTCAGAAGCCAAATTAAGGAAATCTGAGCATGGGAATTAATGGGGTCATCCATTCAAAATACTCACTCTGGAGGAACCTAGTTATACATTGGTTTCCATATGTAGCACTGCCCTCTACTGGGTAAATAAAAAATTTGATGTTATTAATGGAGTTTTAATTATTAATACTTAACAGTAGAGAATATATGAAAAGATAATTCAATTTAACTACCCTGATATTTTTCAACTGGAAGGGGCTGAGGAATGTGATCATAGAATGTGAGAATTTTTAACTTTTCATATAGACACTTTTGCTTTGTTTTGAAAAAAGTGTATTCTTTGATTTGAATGTGAGAAGCTCTTGATTTGACCTTAGATTCTATGGGGGCTTAAATGTAAGAGAGATAATTGGTTTACCATATGATAAACCAGTTAAGTGACAAGGAAATTGAAGACAGTATGACATTATTTAAAAATTTTTTCTATTTTTATCTGTGTTGGTCCTTGAAGCAGGTAGAGAATAATATTATATATTTTTTATTTATAGCTTTATTTTGTTGGTAACTTTAGCTATATTTATGATCAGTTTATATTTTGATGATGATATAATGTTTCTTTTCAGGTATACTTTCTTTAAGATATGAAGGAGGATCTGCAAAGTATATTTTTTCTTTCTCTCCTTATCCTGTTACAATGTAGGGTAGGAATTTTAGAAATTAACACCATGTTAATTATGCCTTAACCCAAAAGACAAATGTTCAATACCACTATCAGTGTGTTTATAAATTTAGGCAATAAAAAACTCTAGGTAATACTGAATTAGTATTAAAATATGATTAATTACACTAATAAAAAATCATTTTGAGTAAATGGGGAAGAGATATGACCAGCTATATATTTTTTTCAGAAAATTTAAAAAGATGGAAGAAAACATGAAAATTATTTTTCTATATATGCAATACATGATCTAAAATCAACTGAAGGTCAGATCTTTATTAATCTTGCTTTTCATATCAGCATGTTTTTATTAATCAAACTTATGGAGGATACAGAATGGCAACCAGTTATTTATTTTTTTTTTTTAAATCTCAGTTTTATTTATTTATTTTATTTTACAATATTGTATTGGTTTTGCCATACAATGACATGAGTCCACCATGGGTGTACATGTGTTCCCCATCCTGAACCCATCTCCCACCTCCCTCTCTATCCCATCCCTCTGGGTCATCCCAGTGCACCAGCCACAAGCACCCTGTATAATGCATCGAATCTGGCCTGGCAATTCGTTTCAATGTGATAATTTACATGTTTCAATGCCATTCTCCCAAATCATCCCACCCTTGCCCTCTCCCACAGAGTCCAAAAGACTGTTCTATACATCTGTGTCTCTTTTGCTGTCTCGCATACAGGGTTATCATTACCATCTTTCTAAATTCCATATATATGCATTAATATTATTGGTGTTTTTCTTTCTGGCTTACTTCACTCTGTATAATAGGCTCCAGTTTCATCCACCTCATTAGAATTGATTCAAATGTATTCTTTTTAATGGCTGAGTAATACTTCATTGTATATATGTACCACAGCTTTCTTATCCATTCATCTGCTGATGGACATCTAGGTTGCTTCCATGTCCTGGCTATTATAAACAGTGTTGCGATGAACACTGGGGTACACGTGTCTATTTCAATTCTGGTTTCCTTGGTGTGTATGCCCAGCAGTTATACGATTACTTATGATAATGTTTCATGGCATTTGTTAAGTACTAAACACATTTTAAAAAATTAGTTGAACTAAGATGGAATTGACACCCTCCTGTGAAAACAGAGGATAGAGAAAAATTCTCTGCAGCTGGTAGCAAAGGAATATCTGATGTCAGGCCCAAGTTCTCCTTCTAAAATAGTTTTTGTTGACTCTCTTTTTGACTAAATGAATTTTCTAACCTGAAGATGAAAAGTCTCATAGATGGCTTTCAGTGAGAATATTTTTTCCTGTAAGATTATTTTGCTGATTTATTTTTTCAAATAGTGTCAATTTAATAAGGTTGTGTCATAAGTAGGGCTACATTTATAGAAATCCCAAAGGGTATATATGTGTTACCCATCCAATACAATATTGTACAGTAAAAAAAGAGAAAGAAATCCCAAAGGGATTGGCCCATAAATTGCACTGGTTTCTTTTAAAAGTCTAATAGCTCATAGGGTGTGGTGTGTGAGTGCATGCTCAGTCATGTCCTGCTCTTTGAGGCCCCATGGACTGTAGCCCACCAGCCTCCTCTGTCCATGGGATTTCCCAGGCAAGAATACTGGAGTGGGTTGCCATTTCCTTCTCCAGGGGATCTTCCCAATCCAGAGATTGAACCCATGTCTCCTGCATTGCAGGTGGATTCTTTACCACTGAGCTACCATGAAATATTAAATACGAATAGAAGACACATACATTTTATTTTCTGAATTTTGACATTTTCTTCAGTTACAAATCTAAGTATAAAGCCATAAGAATAATGAGTCTTTATCACCAATAGAAATCATCTTTCTTTGTGTCATACTTGTTGTAGATACTAAAATTATCACTAATAGTCAGCATTACTTTAAAATTGCAGTTGCTATTGGAACCAATATTACATATTGTTATTTAGTGCATTATTGATAAAGCACATTTCACCATATGATTTTTTAAATGATTTACAATTGTGTTTATAACTGATATTCTTTGCTGTTGAATTTTATGTCATTAATTTTAAAATGTCAATATTTAATTAATTTAGTTTTTTTTTTCTTTCTTGTTAGAGTTGACCTTTGTTCCAATTCAGAATAAGAGCAGAGACAGAAAATTTTTGGCTGCCTGGGGTTGGCAGTGGAAATTAAGGTGGATACAGATGGCATGAGATTTCATTTTGGAATGATGGAAATGTTTCATGTTATATTGTGGTGATGATTGCATAATTCTGTAATTCAACAAAATTATTGAGTTTTATATACAAAATAAGGGAATGTTGTGGCATGTAAATTACTCCTCAGTAAAGCAAAAGAGATAGGCTTAGGAATCTAAAAATAAACAAATTAAATAAATACATATGCATTGGTATCAACAAGTATATGAAAAAACTCTTAAATCTGAATATTATGTTGGCAATGTTGGTGGTGGTTTTAGTCATTAAGTCATGTCCGACTCTTGTGATCTCATGGACTGTAGCCTGCAAGGCTCCTATGTCCATAGGATTTTCCAGGCAAGAATACTGGGGTGGGTTGCCATTTCCTTCTCCACATATTGGCAACAACATGTCAAAAAAGAAATATAAAACTAAATTTCAACAGTCTGTACCTTCAGTCATATATACTCTTGGAGGAATTTATTCTGAAGACAGAAAGAAAAAATAGAAAAATTTGAAATTTATTTAGTAAGCTTTTGTTATTAATGTCTTAGAAGTAGAAATTCTTTTGAATTTGAGAGAAAGAATGTGTGTGTCTGTATAACTGAATAACTTTGCTGTACACCTGAAACTAACATAACATTGTAAATCAACTATACTCCAGTAAAATTAAAAAAAGAAGAAATTCTAAACAACATTATCTGTAGAGTAGATTCAAGTATGTGAGTAACTATATAAATGTTTGGAAGCCAGAGTTCTCACTGTGGGAGACAGAGTTCACATATATGGACTTTGTTGGCAAAGTGATGTCTTTGCTTTTTGATATGCTATCTAGGTTGGTCATAACTTTCCTTCCAAGGAGCAAGTGCCTTTTAATTTCACAGCTGCAGTCACCATCTGCAGTGATTTTGGAGCCCAAGAAAGTAAAATCTGTCACTATTTCCACTTTTGCCCCTTCTATTTCCCAGGAAATAATGAGACTATATGTCATGATCTTAGTTTTTTGAATGTTGAGTTTTAAACCATGGACATGAATATGCCAAACAATCAATAATCAATCAAGTTATCCTCTACCGGAAATGAACTCAAAACCAAAAATCTACAGAAACAACTTAATGTGAAGGAAAGACATCAGTCAAACAACAATGAGAAATCATAGACCCCTTCAAAGAAGTTCTCAAATCATATTAAAGTGGATGAAATGATGCAAGAAGGTGCAGCTATTTCATTGACATCTAAGTAAAAATAGATTCCTCATCTAAGTTACTAGCATGCATGCACACATCTAAGTTACTGCTGCAAAACCATTTTCTTTTGTTTACATTTTGAGGGTTGGAGATTTTCGGGATGAGTCTAAGGTAGATGGTATTTGTCTCTGATCCAAGTTGAGGGGCTGGAGGACCACTGCCCATACAGCCTCTTCTTCCATGCTGCACAACATCTCTTCTACCAGGCATCTCCCAGGTCATCCTTCACATTGCATGGCAGCTAGCCTCCCACAGGACTGTCTTTGGACTTTGGACCACACAGCCTGACACAGCAGATAGGACAGAAGATTCCACCCAAGAAAACAGCAAACTGGCCAAGCGTGTGTGGCATCAGCATGTTCAGTTCAGTTCAGTTCAGTTGCTCAGTCGTGTCCGACTCTTTGCGACCCCATGAATCGCAGTATGCCAGGCCTCCCTGTCCATCACCAACTCCTGGAGTTTAGTCAAACTCATGTCCATCGAGTCGGTGATGCCATCCAGCCATCTCATCCTCTGTCGTCCCCTTCTCCTCCTGGCCCCAATCCCTCCCAGCATCAGGGTCTTTTCAATTGAGTCAATTCTTCGCATGAGGTGGCCAAAGTATTGGAGTTTCAGCTTTAACATCAGTCCTTCCAATGAACACTCAGGACTGATCTCCTTCAGAATGGACTGGTTTGATCTCCTTGCAGTCCAAGGGACTCTCAAGAGTCTTCTCCAACACCACAGTTCAAAAGCATCAATTCGTTGGCACTCAGCTTTCTTCCCAACTCTCACGTCCATACATGACCAATGGAAAAACCATAGCCTTGACTAGACGGACCTTTGTTGGCAGTGTAATGTCTCTGCTTTTTAATATGCTATTTAGGTTGGTCATAATAAACAGCTGGAAAACGTGAAACCTAAAATGTAAAAGGGAAACCAAGAGAAGATGCACTGCGTTCCCTCATATCCATTGGGAATTTCAGAAGGAAAAAAACTGTAGAAACTTTAGTAGAGACTGCACTCAAGAGATGAAACTCTAATTTTTGCAGGGGGAGGATGGGGAAAAAGTCTTGATTTTCTTGAGCAGAAGTGGGCTTTGAATGTGGAGCAAAATAAATAAAAAATTCATACCAAGACACATACTGGTAAAACTAGAACATGTTAAAGACAAAATGAGACATTAAAAATTTGTTAGGGAAACTTCCCTGGTGGTCCAGCGTTTAGGAATTTGCCTTCCAATGTAGGGTATGCAGGTTCAATCCCTGGTTGGGGAGCTAAGATACTCTATGCTTTGCTGCCCAAAAGCCAAAATGTAAAACAAAAGCAATCGTGTAACAAATTCAATAAATATATTTTAAAAAATGGTCCACATAAAAAAAAATCTTAAAAAAAAGTCAGAGTACTGACAAAGAATCAAATTGTATTACATGTTAGAGTTCTCAGAGAAAGACATGATGAGGGATGGCTGGAACATCCACTGGTGCATTTCTTAGGTTTCACAGGAGAAATGGATGTAGATTTCATCTTTAAAGTATCATATTTGAATAGCAGGTAAAAAAATTGCTCTGCCTAGGCACATGTATTCTCTAAGTACTGTACATGATTTGAACGTGGTAGAATTATATTATTGTTATAAAAAAGGTAATAATAATATACTACTGCTAATACTTAACATCTATTCCTTGTCGTAGATGCAAGATTTTTGTAAGGGGCTTTACAGACATTTAGTCCTTGAAATAATGTTGGGAAGTGGCTATTCTTTTTCTCATCTTTGTGAACAAAAAAACAATTTAATTGTCAAAGGTGGTGGTGGTGGTTTAGTTGCTAAGTCATGCCCGATTCTTGCTACCTCATGGACTATAGCCCTCCAGGTTCCTCTGTCCATAGCATTCTCCAGGCAAGAATAGTGGAGTGGGTTGCCATTTCCTTCTCCAGGAGATCTTCCCAGCCCAGGAATTGAACCCGGGTGTCCTGCATTGCAGGCAGATTTTTTACCGACTGAGCTACAAGGGAAGCCAAAGGTAGCAGATAGTAGAAGAGCTGGTGTTAAACCCTAGGTACATTTCTCTCTGAATTCCAAGCTCCATGAGCACACAATATTCTTCCTAAAAGCTCAAAATTGTCATCTTTCACAACATGTGTACCATGACTGTTTGCCATAAGGTTAGCCAGAGTTCACCATCTGTGAATACACTCTTGGGACATGTGACTTCTCCTGAAATACAACTGTGTTTGTAAAACAGCAAGACCTTTTATAATGAGGTGGTAATGGAGTTTTGCTTTTTATCTCACTTTCTTAATAAAAATCCTCTTAAAAATAATCTCAAACGAAAATTTCTTTATGGAACAAAAAGTGTCTTGCTACATTAAAGCTGGTAGAATATTAATGTTGTTGCCTCTTAGTTTTAACTACTCTTATGTCTATGCCATTTGAGTAATAGGGATATAAAAAAAATTCGTTTCAACACTTCAGACTAATCCAAACTGTAGTCTTCGCAAGCAACCCTCTTCTCTCACCAATCATGCACTTTGCCATCAAGCCTTTGAAATTCTGCTATGTCCCTCAGATTAGCAATTTATACATACTCTTAAATGCACCCTCAGGGATTGGATTTTAAACTTTCATAAACAGAAAATGATTATTGTTAAAGTGTAATAATCTTACTGAAAATATATGTCCCTTCCTATGATGTAATAACGTGATAGATTTGTAGCCATTCTTACGCCCTGCAGAATCTGAGCAAGCATTCATGTACATTGTGCATTGCCAAACTTTCTCTCAATTTGTTCATAGATGGTCATAATGGTTCAAAATATTTATATACTTTCATCTCTGCATGCGTGCTAAGTCACTCAGTCATTTCTTACTCTTTGTGACCCTATGAACTGTAGCCCGCCAGGCTCCTCTGTCCATTGTGTTCTCCAGGCAAGAATACTGGAGTGGGTTGCCATGCCCTCCTCCAGGGGATCTTCCCCGCCAAGGGTTTGACCCATCTCTCTTATGCCTCCTGCATTGGCAGGTGGGTTCTTTATCACTAGGGGTGCCCGTTAATCTCCTGACTCATATGCAATCCATTCGAGATTGGATAAGTTGGAAATCTTAAAGTATTTTGAAACTTTTTTCTCTATTTCTCTCTCTCTCTCTCTTTTTTTTTTTACATTGTTTTCCAGATCCATTGTCTCCACCTCTACTGGCATGTTTTGAAAACTGACTTGCTTTGTGTCTAAGGCACAGTGCTCAATCCTGACTCCATTCTGGAAGGTTCTGTGGTAGATGTTTTATTCTTCAGAAGGGAACACATATAAGAGAAACTGTAGCATCAGTTCATCCATTATATTATAAAGCATCACTAGTATAGTTTATCGCTTTTTATATACTACCATTTCTCTTTTCTTTCCAATACATAGATGAAGATCAATAAACAACTCATAAATGAATGAAATATTGTAGCACACGAAATGCATTTTCTATGTATACATATATATATATATCTTGGGTTGAGAAAGTGAAAGTTTTGAAAGTAAAAGTGTTAGTCATTCAGTTGTGTCTGACTCTTTGTGACCCCATGGACTATAGCCCAGGCTCCTCTATCAATGGGATGCTCCAGGCAAGAATACTGGAGCGGGTAACCAATCCCTTCTCCAGGGGATTTTTCCAACTCAGGGATCAAACCTAGATCTCCTGCATTGCAGACAGATTCTTTACTGTTTGAACCACCAAGGAAATCTGGTAGATGGAAAAATACAAATCAAACATCTGGAAAGAATATTAAATAAGCAAGAAAAGAGTCTGGTCCTTAGTCTGTGCTCAAGGAGCTGGCTACATGAAGAGGGAAAATTGACAATGATTTGGAATTTCATGCATTTCTTCTATGCAAGTAAAGTTTAATAACAAAGTGGCAGTTTTGTTGAACATTTGTTATGTCCCAGGCACAATTCAGAGTGTCATATGCATAAACACTGAAATCACAGCTACATGAAGTCATAATACTATTGTCATTGCAATTTGAGAACCCTGAGAGTTAAGTAACTTTCTAAATCATACAATTTTTAGGGAAAAATTGAACCCAGGTGGTCTAGCTTAGAATCTAAACTCTTAACTTCTATGTCACAGCTGCTTTTCCTGAAGCATAGGAATTAAACAATTTTCAAATTTCTTCCTGTTCTAACATGATGAAATTCTTAGTTTTCTTGAATGTCAATAAATAGAATAATAGGATGGAAAGTGAAATATCTGGAACAAAATTTTGAAAAAGAAGGAAATCTAGCTGGAACAAGGCTGAAATGATTATCTCATAGAGCCAGTATGTCTTTCAAAAATAAAAACCAGTTTATTACTTAAGAAATAGTACTGGAATCTACAATGCCAATAGTTTATCCTTCAGTCTCATGAATTCAAGTAATATCCGTCTGCTAACATTCTCTCCTTTTCTACAGCAAGTATGTCAAATGCAGGAACAAGTCAGAAAATATAAATGAATCATAGATAACAATCATGTTATGTTTTGTTCTGTTTTGGTAAGTTAAACCCTCATCTAACGATGGCTGAGTGACACATTTGCTAGTCACTGAATAAGTAACAGATCATCATTATCTTCCTTTGTATTTTTCTGTCTCCAAGCTAAATTGGAATACACCATTTGGAAACTAATTTGACAAAATCTAGTGAATCTAGCCTTAAACCCTGAAATTAAACCCCTAGGTTCATCACCTGCAGCAATGCTATGACACACACAGGGAAACATGTACAGCGTGTTCATAGAATCTCTGTTGGTGATAGCATAAAAAACACAGGCCTTATTACTAATGAGCAAGTCTCCTACATATGAACCTTCAAGCTGAGAACTTTCCAAGATGTGAACACGTGTTTGCATGTCCAGCCAGGTAAGTTAGTTCACTGTGTCTGGCGTCCATTGTCACTGCATGCATCCTGTACCGTGGTTGTGCTTTTGTGTACTTTACTGTAAAGCACTGTACAGAATGCAGTAGTCTAGTGTCTTTATTTCAAGCCCAGAATGTATGGAAGGAAGCGTGAAAGTAGCAGTGATATAGCCTGGTACTGCTAAGAAGTGCCAGCTGTTGTATTGTACTACTGTATTTTTCAATGTAGTGCACTGTAATATTAAAAATGCTTTCTTTGGTTTTTGTGTGCTTGCTTTTTTAAAAAAAATTATTTATTTTAATTGGAGGGTACTTTACAATATTGTAGTGGTTTTTGCCACACATTGATATGAATCAGCCATGGGTGCACATGTGTCCCCCATCCTGAATCCCGCCCCCACCCCCATCCCATCCCATCTCTCAGGGTTATCCCAGTGTGTGTGCTTGCGTTTTATCTATTGTTTGTGTGTATAGTATTATAAACCTATTATAGTACAGTACTATAATAGTTGATTATATTAGTTGGGTACCTAGGCTAAACTTGCTGGACTTGAGCAAATTGGACTTACAAATGCATTGTCCGAACAGAACTTGTTCATTTACAGGGACTGGCTGTATCTCTTTCAGAGGTAACTCCTGTTTGAATACCTCAGAATAGGTATGCCCCACTTCTGTGAACGTATTTTAAACCTGGTGCTTTTCCTTCCTGGGAGTTACAGTATGCAATTTTCTCTTTCTTTGGATAATTGTGTGTGTGTGTGTGTGTGTGTGTGTGTGTTTCCTGACTCCCTATAAAATAAGCTCATGAGTATGAAAAGTCTCATGGTGATACTTACATATTAACATCGTCAAATCACTGAAATGTTTTGTTTTCTATGCAAAATTTCCGCAGTGATTTTTTGTTCTGCTTTTTGCTTTCAAAAATATCTGTAGTAGCTCTAGAAACTGGTGTACTCCAGAGAAAAGAGGAAGAAATATTGATTTTGTGCTGCTTAATTGAGAAGAAAAGTAAATTATTCAAGTGAAAGGGACTTGCAAGTATAACCAGGACAAAACTTATTTGTTCCGATTTTAGAGCATTTCCTGTTCTCCATGTTGCCTTGTGTTTTGTAGTCGGGACACATGATGAAAAACTGCTGGAACAGATGCTTTCTTAAAAACAAAAACAAAAACAAAAAACATTTATTTGCTTTTAAAACAGCAGAGTCAACTATAGGAGATGCTTTAGCTGTACACTGTAAACTTGTTTTTTTTCTTTTTTGTCCATTGTGTATTACAAACTCTTGAAGGAAAGAACCATATTAGTAGTAAGAAAAACAACCAACTAACAAATAAGAAAAGAAAAAAAAAAACATGAGGGAATCATAGAAATATGGCTATTTTGTGTTAGAGATTAATATGTGTGTAGCATGCTAAGTCGCTTTAGTCATGTCTGACTTTTTGCGACCCCGTGGACTGTAGCCCACCAGGCTCCTCTGTCCATGGGATTCTCCAGGCAAGAACACTGGAGTGGGTTGCCATGCCCTCCTCTTGGGGATCTTCCAGACCCAGGGATCAAACTCTGTGTGTCTTACAGACTTTGAAGTTAATATTTGATGAATATATTCACCTCTGCTTTTGAAAGAATTTATACATTTTATAATGTACACAATCTAAATGATTATACTGAGGACCAACTTTGTTTTTCCAGTTTTATTGAAAAGTAATTGATATACATCACTGTATAAGTTTAAGGTGTACAGCATGGTTATTTGATTCATATAGACTATAAGACAATCAGCACAATAGATTCAGCTAACATCCATCTTTTCATATAGATGCAATAAAAACAAAAGAAAAAAGAAAAATTTCACCTTGTAATGAGAATCTGTAGGATTTATTCTTGTAACAAATATATGGCAGTGTTAGCCATATTAGCTTCCTAGTATTTATCTTCAGTTTCATCCTATGAATATTTTATTTAAAAAGTTTCTTCTTGTGTCAGTCTTGTAATATGTGATTTATTCTTTTGTGTGCTTATATGTTCAATTCATGTAAAAGATATTAGGCTAAACATGTTATTTTATTTATTATTTCCCACTCATTTGCAAATTCCTAAGATGAAAATCCTTTGGAGAAGGAAATGGCAACCCACTCCAGTACTCTTGCCTGGATAATCCCATGAACGGAGGAGCATTGTAGGCTACAGTCCATGGGGTCACAAAGAGTTGGACATGACTGAGCGACTTCAATTCACTTCACTTAGTATTTATCTTATAAGTGGAATTTTGTATGTTTTGACCAACATCCTCTATTTTTCCCTCCCTCCACACTGTGCCTGTGGCAACCACAAGTCTAACCTCTTTTTCTATGAGTTGGGTGTCTGGAATTTTTTTTTTTTATTCCACCTATAAGTGAGTTGTACAGTATTTGTCTTTCTCTGACTTATTTCACTTAAAATAATGCCTTCAACGTCCATCTGTGTTGTCCAAATGATTGGGTTTCCTCATTTTTCTGGCTAAGTAACATTCCATGGTCTGGATATCTATCTATTTACCTACCTACCTATCTCAGAACTTCTGCATTAATTCATCTTTTAATGTTGTTTCAAGCTTTTGATATTGTAAATAATGCTGCTCTGAACATCAATGTGCAGACAGCTTTTTGAATTAGCATTTTCTTTTCCTATGGATATATTTCCCAAAGTGGAATTATTGGATTATTTAGTAGTTTTATTTTTATTTTTTCTTTCTTTTTTTAAAACGTTTTTCTGAAGATAGTCCACACCATTTTCTACAGTGGCTATACCAATTTGCATTCCTGCCTGCAGTGCACAAGGGTTCCTTCCACATCCTCACTAGCATTTGTGATGACTTGCCCTTTCGATGATGGCCATTCTAACATATGTGAGCTGATATCTCACTGTGGTTTTGATCTGCATTTCCTTAATGATTAGTAATGGTGGGCAACTTTTCATGTACCAGTTGACCTTATAAATATCTTCTTTGGAGAAATGTCTATTTAAGTCCTTTGCACATTTCAAAGATTGGGTTATTTCCTTTTTGCTATTGAGTGGTATGAGTTCTTTATACATTTTAAATGTTAACCCTTCATCAGATATATGGTTTGAAAATATTTTTTCCCCCATTCTCTAGGTTGCCTTTTCACTTTGTTCATGGTTTCTTTTGCTGGGCAGAAGCTTTTTAGGTGATGTGGTTTCATTTGCTTCTTTTTGATTTTGTTACTTGTGATTTAGGTATCATAACAAAAAAATTAACAAGATCCATGTCAAGAAGCTGTATTCTTACATATTTTTCCAGGAGTTTCAAGGTTTCAGTTCATACATTTACATCTTTAATGCATTTCAAGTTAATTTTTGTGAGTCATGTAAGATATGGGTCCAGTTTCATTCTTTTACATGTTGTTCAGTTGCTAAGTCATGCTTGACTCTGTGACCCCATGGACTGCAGCATGCTGGGCTCCTCTGTCCTTCTCTATCTCTTGGCTGCTACTGCTGCTATCTCTTCATTCATGTCCAACTCCGTGTGACCCTATGAACAGCAGCCCACCAGGCTCCGCTGTCCCTGGGATTCTCCAGGCAAGAACAATGGAGTGGGTTACCATTTCCTTCTCCAATGCATAAAAGTGAAAAATGAAAGTAAAGTCCCTCAGTCATGTCCGACTCTTTGCAACCCCATGGACTGTAGCCTACCAGGCTCCTCTGTCCATAGGATTTTCCAAGCAAGAGTACTGGAGTGGGTTGCCATTGCCTTCTCTGCTATCTCCTGGAGTTTGCTCAAATTCATGTCCATAGAGTTGGTGATGCTATCCAAT
Organism: Oryx dammah; assembly: GCF_014754425.2. Taxonomy (NCBI): domain Eukaryota; kingdom Metazoa; phylum Chordata; class Mammalia; order Artiodactyla; family Bovidae; genus Oryx; species Oryx dammah. The sequence goes on from NW_024070204.1 coordinate 10,731,258, forward strand.
CTCTACCACCATCCTCTACCATGCCCTTCTCCTCTTGCCGTGAATCTTTCTCAGCATCAGGGTCTTTCCCAATGAATCAGCTGTTTGCATCAAGTGGCCGAAGTATTGGAGCTTCAGCTTCAGGATTAGTTTTTCCACTGAATATTCAGGGTTAATTTCCTTTAAGATTGACTTGTTCAATTATTCCAGCATGATTTTTTGAAGAGCTCTTTTTTTCTCCATTGAGTATTCTTGGCTCCCTTGTCAAATATTAGTTGACTGGATATGCTTGGGTTTATTTATGGGCTCTCCATTCTGTTCCATTGGTGTATATGTGTGTTTTTATGCCAGTACCAGAAGGTACTGATGACTATAACTTTACCACATAGCTTGAAATCAGGAAATGTGATAAGTCCTGTTTGCTCTTTTTTCTCAGGATTTCTTTGGCTATTCAGGGTGATTTTATGGTTTCATGTAAATTCTAAGAGTGTTTTTCTAATTTTGAAAAAAAATGCACTTGGAATCTTGATATGGATTGCTTTAAATCTGTAGATAACTTTTTGTGGTATTGATATTTTGACAACATTAATGTTTCCAGTTCATGAATATGGGAAACCTTTCTTTTTCATTTTTAAACTTTTTGACTAGAGTTGTAAGTGACATAACTGCCATTACTGTATTATAGAATCTATTATAATATAGTTACTATAACCAGTGAGATTTATGATACATGTTTATGCTTTTCTAATGCTGACTAGATAACAATTTATAATCAAATTGTCAAAAGTCAGAGACCAAAAAAAAAAAAAAAATTCAAGAGCAACAAGAAAAAAGAGAGAAGTTACATACAAGAGAAGCCTCATAAAACTAGAGGTGGATGTCTCTACAGCAACTTTTCAAGTCAGAGGGAAAACAATGACATATTCAAAATATTGAAGGAAAATAACTATTGGGACTTCCCTGGGGGCTCAGTAGTGGCCAACACAGGAGAAACGTGGGTTTGACTCTTGATCTAGGAAAATTCTGTGTGCTGTGCTACGCTAAGTCACTTCAGTCATGTCCGACTCTTTGTGACCCCATGGACCCCTTCCGGTCAAAGGAATGCTTTGGTTAGCATGTTTTGTAAGGGGCAGTCCTGGAGGTAATGAACACTCTCGGCTTTTGTTTGTTTGGGAAAATCTTTATCCCTACTTCATTTTTGAAGGAGAGCTTTGTTGACTATAGGATTCTTGGTTGACAGTTTTTTCTTTTTTAAATTTTTTATTTGTTTATTTTTGGTTGTGCTGGATCTTTGGCTTTTCTCTAGTTATGGTTGAGGGGGCTACTTTCTGGTTGTGGTGTGTGGCATGGGCTGCTTGTTGTGGTGGCTTCTCATTGCAGAGCATGGGCTTTAGGGTGTCAGGGATTCAGTAGCTGGGGCACATGGACTCAGTAGTTGTGTCTTCCTGCCTCTAGAGCACAGGCTCAGTAATTGTGGTACATGGTTTTTTTGTTTTTTTTTTTGTTCTGTGGCATGTGGGATCTTGGAGAAGGGCATGGCAACTCACTCCGGTATTCTTGCTTGGAGAATCCCATGGACAGGGGAACCTGGTGGGCTACAGTCCATGGAGTCGCAAAGAGTCGGACACGACTGAAGTGACTTAGCATAGCACAGCACACAGACTTTCCCTAGATCAAGAGTCAAACCCACGTTTCTCCTGTGTTGGCCACTACTGAGCCCCCAGGGAAGTCCCAATAGTTATTTGCCTTCAATATTTTGAATATATCATTGTTTTCCCTCTGACTTGAAAGGTTGCTGTAGAGACATCCACCTCTAGTTTTATGAGGCTTCTCTGGTATGTAACTTCTCTCTTTTTTCTTGTTGCTCTTTATTTATTTTTTTTTTTAAATCTCATACTTTTGACAATTTGATTATAAATTTAGATACACAATTATTTAATTATAGATTTATAATTTGCATATATATTTAACATAAATATATTAACATTTAATTATAAGTATAAAACATGTCTGCTTGTGGCCCTTTAAGTTTCAACCTACTTGGGGTCTTTTAAACCTTGTGGATCTGGATGTACATCCCCCTCCCCAGTTTGGGATGTTTTCAGCCATCATTGCTTTAAATGTACTTTCTGCCCCTTTTTATTTGTCTTCTCCTAGAATTCCCATAATACAAATACTGTTTATTTTCATTGTGTCCTTTAATTCTTGTAGTCTCTCTTCCGTCTTTTTCATCCATTTTTCTTTTTGCAACCCTGGGTAATTTCGACTGTCCTTTCAGGTCTCTGATTCTTTTTCTCCATATAGTAGAATCTATTTTTGAAATGACTTCTTCAGTTTAGTGACTATATGTTTTAATTCAAGGATTTCTGCAGTTTTTAACTGGTTGCTATTTCCTTGTAGAACTTCTCCTTTTGTTCCCCATTATTTTCCTAATTTTCTTTAGATATCTGCCTGTAATTTCTTGTAGTTCACACAACCTCCTGAAGAAAGTTATTCTGAATTCTTTTTGTGATCATCCACAGATGTTCATTGCTTTCAGTTCAGTTGCTCAGTCCTGTCTGACTCTTTGCAACCCCGTGAATAGCAGCACGTCAGGCCTCCCTGTCCATCACCAACTCCCAGAGTTCACCCAAACTCATGTCCATTGAGTCTGTGATGCCATCTAACCATCTCATCCTCTGTCGTTCCCTTCTCCTCCTGCCCTCAGTCTTTCCCAACATCGGGGTCTTTTCAAATGAATCAGTTCTTTGCATCAAGTGGCCAAAATATTCGAGTTTCAGCTTCAACATCAGTCCTTCCAATGAACACCCAGGACTGATCTCCTTTAGGATGGACTGGTTGGATCTCCTTGCAGTCCAAGGGACTCTCAAGAGTCTCCTGCAACACCACACTTCAGAAGCATCAATTCTTTCTTTATAGTCCAACTCTCACATCCATACATGACCACTGGAAAAACCTAACCTGGACTAGACAGACCTTTGTTGACAAAGTAATGTCTCTGCTTTTGAATATGCTGTCTAGGCTGGTCATAACTTTCCTTCCAAGGAGGAAGCATCTTTTAATTTCAGGGCTGCAATCACCATCTTCAGTGATTTTCAAGCCCGCAAAAATAAAGTTAGTCACCGTTTCTACTGTTTCCCCATCTATTTGCCATGAAGTGATGGGACCAGATGTCATGATCTTAGTTTTCTGAATGTTGAGCTCTAAGCCAACTTTTTCACTCTCCTCTTTCACTTTCATCAAGGGACTCTAGTTCTTCAGATTCTGCCATAAGGGTGGTGTTGTCTGCATATATGAGGTTATTGATATTTCTCCCAGCAATCTTAATTCCAGCTTGTGCTTCATCCAGCCCAGACTGAAATGAACTGAACTGAACTCTGCCTATAAGTTAAATAAGCAAGGTGACAATATACAGCCTTGACATACTCCTTTTCCTATTTGGAACCAGTCTGTTGTTCCATGTCCAGTTCTAACTGTTGCTTCCTGATCTGCATACAGGTTTCTCAAGAGGCAGGTCAGGTGGTCTGTTATTCCCATCTCTTTCAGAATTTTCCACAGTTTATTGTGATCCACACAGTGAAAGGCTTTGGCATAGTCAATAAAGCAGAAAGAGATTTAGGTTGTGCTATTGGATGTTTATTAGTTCCTTTGGTGATGGTTACCTGATTTTTTTGTGACCCTTGATTCCTTATGTTTGAATTTACACATTTGTATAATGGGACTTTTCTTTCAGACTTTACAGATTTTCTTGGCAGGAGCAAGTCTTCACCAGTTAGCTCAGTTTGGGTCTCTGCATGTATCTGCTGGTAATGTCCTTGGGCAGTTCTATTCTTAGTAAGATAACTGAGGTCTGAGGACAGGGAGAGAGTGCTGCTGGCTACTAACAGGTGGATAAGACTGCTGGCCTGGTTCTCTACCTGGTGAGGCTGTAAGATAGTGCCTGTATTTGCCTAGATTCTCAGGCTGTAGCAGAAGCCCCAGGCTATGATCTCTTTGCAAGGGTGCCTGAGGTATCCTTGCAATCCTCATGATGCAAGGTCAGAGTAGGGGCTCCCTCAGAGTGACCCACAAGATGGCGGATGGTGTTGTTGGTCTCCCCAGATTCTCTTTTCCCACTGAAGAGATAGGAGGCTCCAGGGAAGCCTCTCCATGTGATACTGTGCTGGTTTTGGGGAGGGGCAGTGCCCTCAATGTACAATCACTTCTTTTACCTTCATGCAAGCTGTCTTGGTCTCTGAGGTGTAGGAGGTGCTTCTGCCCAGCCTCCGTGTTCTAGAATTCTCTCGGTGGTGTCCTGTTCTTGAATAGTTGTTAGTTCTTCCTGTGAGGGGGAGGGAAGTCAGGAATAGCCTAATCACCCTCCTGGTGATGTCAGTCTCTCAGGAGCCTCTTTCAGTCATGTTGTGTTGCAGTACGACATGAAAGAATGATCACTCAGTGGAGGACAACGAGGAGCAACTTAAAACCCTGTATTTTGAATTCGCATCTATTTCTTTCTGTTGCTGCTGAGAAATGAAAACAAGTCCAAGCTCAAATATCTTTTTATAATTTTTATGGCAAGTAATATGTGGATTGTCAGGTATTGATGTGAAAGTGAAAGTGTGAAAGTGAAAGTCACCCCAGTTGTGTCTGACTCTTTGCAATCCCATGGACTATACAGTCCATGGAATTCTCCAGGCCAGAATACTGGAGTGGGTAGCCTTTCCCTTCTCCGGGGAATCTTCCCCAGCCAGGAATTGAACCAGGGTCTCCTACGTTGCAGGCGGATTCTTTACCAACTGAGCTATGAGGGGAGCCTTACTAATCTCCCCTGCATGCATGTGTGCTAAGCCACTTCAAGTCTTGTCCTACTTTTTGCAACCCTATGGACCCTAGCCACCCAGGCTCCTCTGTCTGTGGGATTCCCCAGGCTAGAATACTGGAGTGAGTTGCCATGTTCTCCTCCAGAGGATGTTCCCAACCCAGGGACTGAACCCATGTCTCTTCTATCTCCTCACTGGCAAGTGGGTCCTTTACCACTAGTGCCACCTGGAAAGTTTCATCTTTTCCCATAAATATTTAGTAAGTTCTTTACTCTCCATCTGTACATTTAAATATCCATTGTTCTATCAGGCTGGCTATTTCTAGAAATTATCTTAGTACATAAAAAATTATTCAGTAATAATCTTGAATAAATGAATATCTACAACTACCATTACAATGTGCTGATTTAGATGAGAAAATGATTCAGCATTAACAAGAAATCTCATAAATAAACTTGCAGTCTATGAGATTTAGTTCTCTAAATTTGAGTTATATTTATGTGAATAGTTATTATCCAAAACTCTTAAAAGGAATCATATCAATTCTTCTCAAAAGGAAAATATAATTATTATTGACAATTAGCATCAAAACTATCTTTTCAGAAATTTTAATTTGTAATTTAATTTGTTTTAGAACAAAGGGTAGCAGAACTCATTCTGGTGTGTTTTTTTCTGTGGAATAGAAATTATGTAGGCGCAATAAGTCCTGATGTGCTAGGGAGCTAGCAATTAGAGCCTGGTTAGAGGCCCAGACTCAGAAACCAGACAGTCTGAAATCTGATCCTGGCAAACATAATAACAGTGTGACTTCAGGCAAACAGATTAAACTTCCCAAACTTCAATTTCTCATCTGAAAAACAGGGATACTAGTATTGCCTACTTCATAATATCATTGTGAATTTGTATGTCAAATACTTTGACTAGCAATTATCAAATAATATATATTATATGTGTAATCTGTAACAATATCCTTGTCACTACTGGTATAGTATACTGTCTTACTGATGGTGAGAATGTAGCATTAATTTCCTTAACAAGCACTTATTTGTGGCAGATAAGTCTATCTGATAAAAATAAGTTTATTGCATTATCTACTAAATATAAATGATGAAGAATACATTCCAAATTTTTCTTTACCTCATAATTTGCATGTGTGTATGTGTGCGCGCTCAGTCTTATCCAACTCTGTGACTCCATGGACCATAGCCCCTCAGGCACCTCTGTGCATGGGATTCTTAGGCAAGAATGCTGGAGTGGGTTGCCATTTCCTCCTCTAGGGAACCTTTCTGACCCAGGTATCAAACCCTGTGTCTCCTGCCTTGCCAGGTGGGTTCTTTATCTCTGAACCAGCAGAGAAACCACAATATAATGTAAAATGCCAATTAAAGACTGTTGTTTTAGAGTTTTGGACAGCCATTTAAAGCATCTGAATTTTTATTGATATTTTCCTGCTTTGTCAAGGGCTATACCGTGCATCTAAACAACTGAAACCTGAGCTGTCATTAATAATGTGTTCTCGACTTCTACTGAAAATGCCAACAGGAGAATCTAGGAATACCAATCACTTGTTATTTGCTATTAATACTTGAAAAAAACTTTCCTATGAACTTATAAAGTGCAATTGAACTGAAGTAATGCTGGGAGGGATTGGGGGCAGGAGAAGAAGGGGACGACAGAGGATGAGATGGCTGGATGGCATTACTGACTCAATGGACATGAGTCTGAGTGAACTCTAGGAGTTGGTGATGGACTAGGAGGCCTGGCGTGCTGCGATTCATGGGGTCTCAAAGAGTTGGACATGATTGAGTGACTGAACTGAACTGAACTGAATGTTAAATACGACTTTGAACAGAAATTAAAGGACATTAATTTTAAGACTGACATATGTATGAAGACTTCATATGGAATTATACATTAAATTATACTTATTAAAATAGTAATATAATTATCAGTGCTTCCCTGGTGGCTTATTCAGTAAAGAATCCACCTGCCAATGCAGGAGAGTTGGGTTCAATCCCTGGGTCAGAAAGATCCCCTGGAGGAGGAAATGCAACCCACTCTAGTATTCTCACCTGGGAAATCCCATGGACAGAGGAGCCTGGGGGGCTACAGTCCATTGGGTCTCAAGAGCTGGACACGACTTAGTGACTAAACCACCACCACCAATATGAATATCAACTTGAATTTCTTTGTAAAATGTATTAATCTTTTTAGTAGCTCAGATGTTTAAGAGTCTGACTGTAATGCAGGAGACCCAGATTTGATCCCTGGGTCAGGAAAATCTCCTGGAGGAGGAAATGGCAACCCACTCCTATATTCTTGTCTGGAAAACCCCATGGACTGAGGAGCCTGGTGAGCTACAGTCCATGGGGTCTCAAACAGTTGGATATGACTGAGTGACTAACACTTTCACTCCCAAGTTTATTTCAAGTGTAGATTTCAATTCCAAAAAAAAAAAGAAGAAAAGAAAATTTCCAACACCCAGGAACCTAACATTTCATGGTATGTATTTAGAGAAAGGAAAAGACTTCTCTGTCACACAATAGCAGACAGGTATCTTTCTTAGATTTTAGCTGTCCTGGGTAAATAAGAACGTTTCAGCTTTGAGACTCACTGCACAGGCCTGGTTTACAAGAATCTGAAACCCCAGCTTTTGTACCAAGTCATTTTTTGTCATTTACTAGCTCAGTCCTCTCTGACTCTTTGCGACCCCATGGACTCTAGATCTCCAGGCCCCTTTGTCCGTAGAATTTTCCAGGCTAGAATACTGAAGTGGGTTGACATTTCCTTCTCCATTTCTCTTCTGGAAAAGATTCCTTCTCCAGGGAATCTTCCCAACCTAGGGATTGAACTCCAGTCTCCTGCATGGCAGGCAATTCTTTACCATTGGGTCACCAGGGAAGTCCTCTGTACCGAGTCTACATCAAACACACATAGCAGTCATCTTCTTTATCTTCCCTTCACATTCTTTTACACATCTTTTCCACTCCTCTTTGCTTCCTGTCTTGTTCTCAGTAAATTTGACAGCTATCTTCCTAGTCATGGTGGGCTGAGACTTTGGATGTATCCCTGGTAAATTATGTGAAGCTGGGAGATGCTCTCTACTCAACCAGCAGAGCCTTGGGGACTGTTCTAATGGCTGAAAGGCCTGTGCGGTGATGTCTACTCACAGGAAAGAATGAGTCACCCGCTAGCTGGCATTTTTGGTCTGATTCAATCTTCAAGCCAGAAAGGGAGGCTCCTGGACAGAAGATACCTTTTCTATTGATAAAGCGGAATAAAAGAATAAAGAAAGATGTTTACATTATTTTATTTTCCTCATTTTAAAATTTTCACATGATTTACTTTTATTCATTGTTCTGAAGAATAGATATGGTAGGTGGGTTTGAGTTCTAGACCCCACACATGGGACTTTGGGAGGAAAGTAGGTGGAAAGTAGGTTGAAATTAGGACATGATGGAAAGGCACCCAAGAACTTGTGAGAAGCTGGAGGAGATCAAAAGGTTGGTGCTGGCAAATTCCCTAGTCACCCAGTGATTAGGTCTCCACACTTCCACTGCCAAGGGCCTGGGTTCAATCCCTGGCCAGGGAACTAAGGTACACATGCTGTGCAGCATAGCATAAATAAATAAATACATACATAAATAAGATGGGTGCCGCTTGTGTAGTTTTCCAACACATATCCTACAATAGTAGCTTCAACCACTTGTAAAGGTCTAGCAGGTTCTAACTCTGGATAGTAGTGTCTATACTATTTCCTGTTTTCTCTTACCAGTCAACACTGTCTTAATTCTCATCCTTTCCTTCCTATCACCCGCACTGTTTTTCTACTGCTTTCTTGCTGCATTTTCCCCATTAATTTCAGTCACCTGAGATTATTTACTAACTCTGGCCCTACCAGAGCTTCCCAGGAGGCACTAGCGGTGAGGAACCTGCCTGCCAATGCAAGAGAGTTAAGAGACTGGGATTCAACTCCTGGGTTGGGAGGATCCCCTGGAGGAAGGCAGGGCAACCCACTTCAGTATTCTTGTCTGGAGAATCCAGAGAGAAGCCTGGCAGGGTACAGTCCATAGGGTTGCAAAGAGTCATGCACAACCGAAGCAACATAGCACACACACACACTGCCCTACCATGCCCGGTCCCTGTGAAATTCTTTTCTGTTGTTCTTTCATCTTAGAATGCTCTGCCACTCCATCTTCATCCTAATAGCAAGGCAAGAGAAGCTCCGATCAAGCTTCGTCTCAAATGTACCTTTCCCATTAAGTCTTTTCTGATCCCAACCATCAAAATTAAAATCTATCCTTTATGCAGCCCCAGCAAGTTTCCTGGCCCTTAGTTCTACTTAGAAGCCATTATGCATGTTATTATGTATGCCTGCCTTACTAGAATTCCTGCATCTTGATAGGAAATTACTCTTTCCTTTCATTTTCTTCTCTCTAGGGCCTCAAAGGATAGATTTCATAAAATATTAGCTCAGTATTCTCTTGATAGCGGTTCATCAGCAAAACTTAAGGCAAAAATACAAAGGCCCCCCTGCCCCCGCCAAAATGGGTACTTTATTTTGAGTGGAAAATAAATGTGGTTTTGTGAAGTTGGTACAAAAATCAATATTAATAAATCAAATCTACAAATTGAAGCCAGGCACCCCAAGCAATTGAACGACAATTCTCCAACTCTATTTTCCCAAGCCATTCTCTCCTACACAGAAATGGAGAGCCTATAAAATTTAGGTCGATTTACCTCCTGCTCAGCAGGAATACAACTGCATAGTTCGGAAACTTGCCGAACAAAAACTCTCTCACGTTGTCTTCAGGAATTGTTAGATTATAAACTTTATACTTTCCAATTTATGCTTGGAATCTCATTTTCTTTTGGTATGGCTTAAATATTTCTTTTGATTTGCCATCTCCTTTCTAAAATTTTGGGGAAACAAAAGTTATATTAATATAAATTTTTACAAGTAATGCTGCCAGGTTTAAGGATGTTTAATTAAGTAGCTGTTGTCTACAAAAGTAATAAGATGTAAATTAGGAAATGGAAATGTAAATTAGGAAAAAATACAACTTCATTATTATTAAATCCCTCTATTCTCTTAGATGTCTCACATTTTCATTCAGTTACTTCTAGAAATGTGTCTTATTATTCAGACCATAAAGAATGAACTCATTTTTCAAATTTATCTCATTTTCACACAGAAAAAAAGGATATATATTTCAGTATGTTTAAAAAACAGCTAATTTTGGATGTCCATTTATAAATTTAGAATGTCCATAGAAGTTATAACTTTTCCATGCTAAAATGGAGTCTGCTTTTTTTCCTGGTCATAAAATGCAGATACTCAGTGATGTTTTAATCAATACTAATTATTTTACACTAAACAGGCTTGCTTATTTGAAAACTATGAACTCAGATTTAAAAAGAGGTAATAAGACCCTTAGTAATAGAGAGTAATTGCTTGGACATTTTACCTTTGCAACTTGTTTTGAAAATGTCACTGTGAAAACGGTACAACTTGCCAAAGATGTGGCTTTTAATTTTGAGCAAGGATGCTTCAAATTACATGCCTGGCTGTGCTTTAGTCTTTTCGAAGATCATCCATTATATAACATCAATACTTTTGATGCCTTTGAGCATTTAGCTTTTCTCATGAAATTGGAAGTATGTCTAAAGTTTTCTAAAATATAAATTTCATGCAAGTTAGTGTTTGAGTATTTCAGAAAAGAAACATTGGTTAAAAGAATAATAAATGGAATAAAGATGCACTTTCACTTTACATTTTTAAAAACTGGGCAAGTATACATGTGTGCTAATTAGGATAGTGTGCAAATTCATATTGATTGAGAGGGCATACACTTACAAAACCCAGAGATGAGTAGATTTTATCAAACTCTAGTAATTGTTTTTTAATTAATACTCCTTTTTATTTAATTCATTAGTTAATATATTGAATAATCTCTGTGAGTACCTAAGCAACTGGTTTAGTTTTAAGGATTAAATTGGATAAGAGTATATGTTGGATGGCATCACTGATTCAGTGGACATGGACTTGGGCACATTCTGGGAGATGGCGAGGAACAAGGAAGGCTGGCGTGCTGCAGTCTATGGGGTCACAAAGAGTCAGACACTGCTTGGCGACTGAACAGCAATAACAATGTTACTGAGCTTTATAAAGAACTAGGAAATGTATTATGCATTTCACAATACAACCGTCCAGCACAATTTGAGAGCTACAAACATACTGAATTAAGCTCAGATGCAAAATAAAACAAGTGCTCACTATAGAATTCCATCATTTAACAAATAATTTTTAAACACTTAATTATATAAGAGGTGTAATTTCCTGGTATAATTCTTTGCCAGAAAACAAACCAAGATTAAAAACCTGTCCAGAGACATTATTTTTTTATCCCCTAGGAAAGTCACACAAGTATTTATTGTCTAATAGGATGAAAGATGGAGTCAGGTAGAAGAACAACAATAACAAAAAAATGGTGTGTGTCAGTGGCAAAGTAGTAAATGTTTTGGGAGATGCTACTGAGGCTTTTTTTCTTTTCATGTTTTAAGACTTCAAAAGCTAATAGCATTGTTATACTTGTTTAAAGGTCCTCTCTGTGTTTTATATGGTGAGCAAAATTATTTTTTATTATTTTGAAATACTCATTTTTAAAGGAGTGAATTCAGACATATATGCTTAAAAAATTACACAAAAAGTCTATTTTCATTATTTACCAAACAAAGATTTGTGCCTTGTGCCTTTAAATATTTAATCATGTTTTTTCCTATTATTAATTTATAAACAGTTTACAGAAATAGAGGCATTATATAATTTTAAAAAAAGGCTTTCTTCATTTCAGAAAATTGGGTTGAATTTAGGTACAATAATAATGTTGGTTGGTCTATTGTGCCATTTCTTTAATAATAATGATAGTTAAATTTAACAAAAATGTTGATAGGCATTTAAAGGAGATGTGGTTCTTTCTCCACTATATTTGATGAATGTTAAAATCAACAAAAGTAAATAAGCTTGTTTGGGGCTTCCCAGATGGCTCAATGGTAAAGAAACTGCCTGCAATGCAGGAGACTTAGGTTCGATTCCTGGGTTGAGAAGATCCTCTGGAAAAGGAAATGGCAACCCACTCCAGTATTCTTACCTGGGAAATTCCATGGACAGAGGAGTCTGGCGAGCTACAGTCTATGGGATCGCAAAGAGTCAACTCAGCGACTAAACAACAGCAAAAGCCAGCTCATTTATTGTATCTATTAGTTTCACATTGCTGCTGTAACAGATTATTGCAAAAGTGGTTTTAAGCAACACCAATTTATTATCTTATGTCTCTGGAGGTCAGAAGGCAGCATGGGTCTCACTGGTCTGACGTCAGAGTGTCAGCAGGTCCGAGTTCATTCTGGAGGCTCTAGGGGAGAATCCACCCATTGCTTTTACAATCTTCGAGAGACCATTGTCGTTCCAGGGCTCTTGGCCTCTTCCTCCATCTTCAAAGCCAAATGAGTAGCAGGCAGAGAATCATCTTATGACTTTGAACTCATCTCCCTTTCTCTCTGACTTTCAAGGATGCTTATGATTACATTGAGTCCATGTGGATAATCTATGATACTCTCCTTATCTTGTGATCAGCTGATTAGCAACATTTTCTATCTGCAACTAACTCCTCTCACCATCTACTACAGCAGACGGTTCCAGGACTAGTGTGTGCATGTTTTCAGTGCAGTTCAGTCGCTCAGTCTGTCCACCTCTTTGTGACCCCATGGACTGCAGCATGCCAGGCTTCCCTGTCCATCACCAACTTCCGGAGCTTGCTCAAGCTCATGTCCATCAAGTCGGTGATGCCATCCAACCATCTCATCCTCTGTCATCGTCTTCTCTTCCTGCCTTCATTCTTTCCCAGCATCAGGGTCTTTTCCAATGAGTCAGCTCCTCACATCAGGTGCCCAAAATAGTGAAGCTTCAGCATCAGTCCTTCCAATGACTATTCAGGATTGATTTTCTTTAAGATTGACTGGTTTGATCTCCTTGCAGTCCAAGGGACTCTCAAGAGTCTTCTCCAACACCACAGTTCAAAAGCACCGATTCTTTGGTGTTCAGCTTTCTTTATGTTCTAACTCTCATATCCATACATGACTACAGGAAAAATCATAGCTTTGACTATATGACCTTTGTAGGTAAAGTCAATAAAGTGTATGTTTTATAGGGGTTTAATTTTTTCAAGTCCTTTAATATGCCAGTATTAATCCCTAATAATTTTTGTGGGAGGATTAAATTATATAATGTTTCTCAAGAATATTTGACTAGGACATCTATTTCTTTTTTTTCTCCTTTCTTTTCTCCATTAAAAAAAAAATAGATGTTGTATTTTGAGGCTTTCAGAAAAGTTGAGTTACACCAATATAAAAAAGCCTTCCATGTTCAAATCTTCTGGTTCCTGGGAATTAATCTTGGCTCACGAAGACTGCTGACTTCATTAAGTGGGCTTGCTGGGCAATCATCTTTCACTCATAAGAAATTTACTGAATGTTGTTTTTGTTCAGCTTCCTTAGAAGCAGAGCTTGAGATGCTGATTCTATTTTAAGTGATTTATTGAGGGCATGTCCTCAGAGAGGGCATAATGGGAAGAGAGTAGCATGGCAGAGAGGAAGCTAGGCAAGAATGAGGTTTAGAGACTCAGCTAGGCCCTGGTTTGACTCTAACCGCATGGAGAAACTCTGGAGCACAAGCTGCACTGAATGATTGTCATCCCTGTTGGTGGGTGCAAGGCCGGCAGATCTCTGTCCTCTGTGTCAGTTATCCTTGGCCAAGTCCCACATGTCCTAAGGAGCATGGAGCCTCTTATGGGAGAGTGATGGAAGTCCTCCAAGAAGGCAGGTATTATCAGCTAACATTCACTGCAGCTGGGGAATGCACTGTTGCCTGAAGCGAGGATGGAGCTGCTAGTACAGGCATCCAGTGTAAACCCCTCAGAGAAACCAGTGGTTGTCCAAGGCACTGGGTATTTCAAAAGGAGCAGGACAGACGAGTTGCTGCCCTCTTGGAGCCTAATTTCTAAAGGTCAGACAGTAAATAAAAGTAAAATCAGGCCGTGATCATTGACATAGGAAAATGAAGCAGGGTAACTGGGTGGCTCTGCTGGTAAAGAGCCTACCTGCCAATGAAGGATACATAAGAGACTTGGGTTCAATCCCTGGGTCAGGAAGATACCTTGGAGGAGGGCACAGCAACCCACTCCAGTATTCTTGCAAGTATCAAATATCTTGTCTGGAGAATTCCACAGACAGAGGAACCTGGTGGGCTACCGTCAACAGGGTCACAAAAAGTCAGACATGACTGAGTGACTTAGCAGACACACAACAAGCTGGTATATGTAATGCTTGACTTGTTACAAAGAATTTCCTAAGGCTGAGCTTTGTTGAAGCACTGTGAAGTTAGAAGTTCTGGGCTTCGCTGATGGCTCAGATGGTAAAGAATCTGCCTGCATTCAGGAGACCCGATTTTGATCCCTGGGTTGGGAAGATTCCCTGGAGGAGGGCATGGCAGCCCACTCCAGTATTCTTGCCTGAAATCCCATGTACAGAGGAGCCTGCAGGGTTACAGTCCATGGGGTCATGAAGAGTCAGACACGACTGAGTAACACACACACAACTGGGTAGTGATCCCCTAGAAATTGAGAAAGCATTTTCCTCCCAGAAGTTATTTATGGATAATCTCTCTGTAAAGGGAAGATTTGAGCAGATTTAAAGGGTGGGAAATTTTCCAGCTCTGGGGAGATGCTGAGGAAAGGGTGAATTACAGAGTTTGCTGCAAATGTCAAGGCCCTGAGATGGAGAAAGGTGTGCTCTATTGATGTATTTTGAGAGAGGTCAACAGTAATAGGAAATAGAAGTGAGAGATCAGCAGGGTAGAGATGTGGGCCTTTATTGGCCATAGGTATGTGTTTGGATTTTATTTCAAATATAATGCCTATAATGGAAGGCCATTCAACAGTTGCAAGCAATCGGATTGCATATGTAAAATATTTTACAACTTAGAATGTTCCCTTTTGTGGTTGTGGCTTCGCAGGTGGCATTAGCAGTAAAGAATCCACCTGCCAATGCAGGGGACGTAAGAGACAAGGGTTTGATCCCTGTGTTGGGAAGATTCCCTGGAGGAGGGCATGGCAGCCCACTCCAGTATTCTTGTCTGCAGAATCCCATGGACAGAGGAGCCTGGCAGAATAGAGCCCATAGAATTGCACAGAGTCGGACGTGACCGAAGAGACTTGGCATGCACAGTAGAGATAGGACTACAATGAGTGAAGAGTAGAGAAAAGGGGAAAAAGAAGAAGGTTTCTAGAGGATGCCATGTGAGAGATGATGGGCCTTGGCTCAGACTGGACTAGGCTGCCAACATGTGACAAGTGATCAGAGGAGGATATGTTCGGAAGGCAGAGCAGTGTGATGTTTTGGGTGTTAAGAAATCAGGCATTGGAAATAACCTAATCACTTACATTTGACAAGATGCTGAAGGCTGGAGTTGAGAAGATTTGGTGAGCAGGACTGCAAATACAGTGTCTGTCACATATACATAACTTATATATATATATATATTAAATTTAATACCCTTGATTAATTATAGATTGATACATACATGTAATTGAGAGATGAACTATTTCAGGTAATATTGGATTTCCCAGCAAAGAAAAAATAAAAGCAGCCATGTTAGACTTTGGGCTTCCCAGGTAAAGAAGTTGGCCGCCAATGCAGCCAACTGGATTGGGAAGATCCCCTGGAAGAAGAAATAGCTACCCACTCCACTCTTCTCACCTGGAGCATCCCATGGACAGAGGAGCCTGGCAGGCTGCAGTCTATGGGGTTGCAAAGAGTCAGATATGACTGAGTGACTGAGCATGTGTGTATCTTAGACTTTGGATTGTCTAAACTGTTTTAGTTTCATCAAAATGTTAACCCTTCACTCCAAGCTATTGGCTCCTGCAGGCCATCCATATAAGGTCCTAAAAAGCACTAGCTATGTCAAAATTGCAAAGAATCAGCACTCTAAGATTTTACCCCTCTGTGCCTCACATACACAGAGTTAATTAAATGTGGTAGCAGAGACACCTCAATAATGAATTAATTCTACGTTAAGGATTAGCTGTCTGTGTTTCCAGGATTTATCAAACAAGAAGCAATTTGGAACAGGGGAAAGAACGCTTCATTTGAAGTTCAAAGAACCGAGTTTGATCTCTGTTTCTAGAATGGATAACCTTGGCAGACAAGGGAGCCTCAGTTTCTGAATCACTAATTAGTGTTAAGAATATCAGCATTATTTCACCCAATGTGAACTATTCATAATAGTAGACATGATAAAAGTGATTCTTCATATTATTGTGTATGTATATGTCAATAAGGAAAGATCCCCTGGAGAAGGAAATGGCAACGCACTCCAGTATTTTTGCCTGGGAAATCCCAGGGACAGAGGAGCCTGGCAGGCTACAGTCCATGGGTCACAAAAGAGTCAGACATGACTGAGTGACTAACAACAACAAAAACATGTACAAATAACATATGTATGCCATTTTATGATCTACCCCTTAACTAATTAGAAGCAGATGAGCTCAAGAACACCAGGCCCAGTTTGATTTCTCCCTTTGCAGAGTTTTGCTTGACTCACACCTGGTCTTGTGTTTCCAGTCAGACTCCAAGACTGATTGCTTTCCCAAGGGCCAGGCTCTTGGAAATATCTGCTGATTCTTGAATTGCCTCCTCCACCCTTTTGGACCACTCGGTAACCTTTCTTGGAATGCTTTCTCATGACCTGTCCCCAAAGTGTCTTCAATGAGTGAGTGAAGTGAAGTCGATCAGTTGTGTCCGACTCTTTGCGACCCCCATGGACTGTAACCTATCAGGCTCCTCTGTCCATGGGATTTTCCAGGCAATAGTACTGGAGTGGATTGCCATTTCCTTGTGACTGGATATATATTTGCTTTAAGATCTAGCCCCATGGTATCAAATATCAAACAGCATTCACACCCTGCTATATATCTATAACAAAATTCACAGTGAGTTTTCCTTCCTGATATGTTTTAGTCTTTAAGAGGGATGATTCTGGATTCAGACTGCCTGGCTCCATTACTAATTATAATTATTGATCTTGGTAAAACTTTCTGTTGATTTATTGTACTCTTTTGTAAAATGTCTATCAAATGTATAAATCAAATGATTTTTTTTAAAGTAGAAGCAGCGAAAGTATAAACAACCTGAAATATATATATAAAGTTTGCAAGGGTGATAAATGGAGGTCATATCATAAGTCACTTGTAGGAATTGTTGCATTTAATACAGAGACTTTTCATGACATGTCAAGCATCTTTTTAAAATTCAATACTTCTTTAGTTAGAAAATATTGAGAAATCACTCGTTTCCTTTATATGTGTCAAGGAAATAGCATTAGATTTTCTCATTTAGTTTTGCTTCAAATTAGAGTTGTTATATTTTTATTATACTTTCTGTTACATAACCTAGTTTAAATAATTATAACTTGTTAGTAATTACTTCACACTCAGCCTTTTTAAAGGCTTATAATATATGTTGAAGAATAAATATCTCCATATGTATATCATATCTATCCATCAATCATCTGTTCATCCATAGACAAAACTAAGATAATTTTTACTCACGTGATAACTTTACTGTGTCTAGCCAATTTACTTAACAGTTATAATTTCTGACATATAATTGGAGAACATATTAAAAAAGCCAAATAAAAGGCTTGCTTTACAATTTCATCTGTGTATGAATACTGCCTTGTCAGTGATGTTTTTTTTTCCTTTTTTTTAGAAAATCGAGATATAGTTGAGACACAGTAAAATTCAGCCTTTTAAAGTTTAATGTTTGTGCTTTGACAGAAATTGAGTCATGAAAGCACCCTATAACCAAGATGTAGGACATTTCCATTATACCAAAAATTTCTCTGGTGCTCCTCTTAGACATTCTACTGGATGTATTTTGGCATAACATTGTGGTTTTAATTGGAATTTCTTTGGTAACTAGTGAATTTAAATATATTTTGTGTATTTTTACTCACTTTTTATTAGACAATGTTTTCTTATTTTTTTTTCTTTTTTTTTTTTTACCACTATGGTATGGTTGCTTTGGGCTTCCCTGGTGGCTCAGAGGTAAAGATTTCACCTGCCGTGAAGGAGACCCACCTAGAAGCAGGTTTGATCCCTGTGTCTGGAAGATCCTCTGAAGAAGGGCATGGCAACCCACTCCAGTGTTCTTGCCTGGAGAATCCCATGGACAAAGGAGCCTGGCAGGCCACAGTCCATAGGGTCCCAAAGAGTCAGACACGACTGAAGCGACTGAGCATGCATGCATACATGGTTGTTTGACAATGTCGTGTTAGGTTTAGGTGTACAGCAAAGTGAATCAGTTATATGTATTCCTATGATCCTCTTTTTTAGATTTCCTTCCCATCTGGGCCCCTGCAAAGCACTGAGTAGAGCTCCCTGTGCTATACAGTAGGTTCTCATTCGTTACTAACTTTATACGTAGCAGTGGATATATGCCAATCCCAATCTCCCAACTAATTGCTTTCTGATGATTGAACTTTGAGAGATCTTTAAATATTCTTGGTACAAGTCCTTTGCCAGACATGTGATTTGCTAATATTTTCTTTAGTCTGTGGCTGTCTTGTCTGTACATTTTCTTTATAGTCTCATCATTCTAAAAGAAAGTGACAATTTTACCAGTATGGATTGTGGTTTTTATATAGCTAAGAAATCTTCTCCTACCCACAGTAGATGTTCTGTGCTTATTTCAAAAGTTTTATAGTTTTATGTTTTACATATATCTGCAAAATGGTTTGTGTTGATTTTTGTATAATGTATGAGGTAAGGATCAGTGTTCATTTTTCTGGTCATATGGATATTTGTGTCAGGACCATTTTTTTGAAAACACTATTATTTCTCCATTGAATTGCTTTTTGATTTTGGTCTTGGCCAAAAATCAATGTGTGGGCCTATTTCTGGACACACTTCTTTGCAACACTGAGCGATATGTGTATCTTTTCCTCATTAGCATACTCTATTTATTACTGCACCTTTTAAGAAAGTTTTGAAATCAAGGAGAAGTTTTTTCCAAACTTGTTTGGGCCCTTCTAGTATATCTGCCTTTCAAAATAAAATTCAGAAGAAGCTTGTAAGTATTTTCAAAATATATGTATATTTTGCTGGAATTTTGATAAGAATGGAAATATACATAAGTCCGTTTGGGAAAAGATTGACTCAACATGCCATCTTCTAATCATGATGCAGCTCAAATAGAATGAATATTACTAACACGACTATAGTTTTAAAAAATTGTAACACATATCTTATGAAGTCTACTTTCTGTTTTGATTACAGAGAACTTTCTATTCAGTCTCTTGCCTGCCTGGAAAGGCAGAGTGATGGTTAGACTGGGATTGAACCCTGGCATTTAACTTTCTGACTGAATAATTGTGAGATAAATGTCCTTATCAAGAAATTAAAGAAGATGGAGATGCCATGGGGAGCATATTTGTGATTCTAACGTGAGCGATGTAATTGTCTCCAGCGGAATGCCTTCTGTCCCCTTCATAGGATCCACCAAATGCTCCCCTGGCTGGCTGCAACTGCCATTCTCTAGAGCTGTCTGTCCAAGATTGTGTGGGCTTCCCAAGAGGCGGTAGTGGTAAAGAACCCATCTGCCAATGTAGGATACATAAGACGTGGTTGGTTTGATCCCGAGATCAGGAAGATCTCCTGGAGAAGAAAATGGCAACCCACTCTAGTATTCTTGCCTGGGAAATATCCTGGACAGAGGAGCCTGGCAGGCTGCAGTCCTTGAGGCTGCAAAGATTCGGACACAACTGAGTATAAGGATACACGCAGAGAATTTTCTCCTTTTTTTTTTTTTTGGTAAATTGTCCCTGGTGCTCAGCAGAGTGACAACATTGTTGAATAGATGAAAAATTCTTTGGTTTGGAGTTGAGAATTCATGGACATCTTAAAATGTGAATGGAGACACAGACGTAAAGAATGGACCTGTGGGCACAGCAGGGGAAAGGGAGGGGGGGTCAAACTGGGAGGGTAGCATTGACATATATACACTACCATGTATTACAGGTAGCTAGTGAGGAGCTGCTGAATAGCACAGGGCTCAACTCGGTGGTGCTGTGAGATGACCTAGAGAGGGGGATGGAGATGGGGAAAGAGGTATATGTACACTTCTGGCTGATTCACATTGTTGTATAGCAGAAACTAATATAGCATTGAAAAGCAATTATATTCCAAGTAAATTTTTTAAAATGTTAGCATCCTGAGCCATATAGCAAGTTCCCTTTGGCCATATTTTACATATGGTAATGTAAGTTTCCATGTTACTCTTTCCAGGCATCTCACCCTCTCCTCCCCTCTCCCCCTCCTCCCCGTGTCCATAAGCCTATTCTCTATGTCTGTTTCTCCACTGTTGCCCTGTAAATAAATTCTTCAGTACCATTTTTCTAGATTCTGCATGTGTGTGTTAGAATACGGCATTTATCTTTCTCTTTATGACCCACTTTACTCTGTATAATAGGTTCTGGGTTCATCCACCTCGTTAGAACTGACTCAAATGTGTTCCTCTTTATGGCTGAGTGATATTCCATTGTGGGTATATATATATATCTCACAACTTCTTTATCCATTCATCTGTCGATGGACATCTAGGTTGCTTCCGTGTTCTAGTTATTGTAAATAGTGCTGCAATGAACAGTGGGGTACATGTGTCTCTTGCAGTTTTGTTTTCCTCAGGGTACATGCCCAGGAGTGGGATTGCTGTGTCATATGGTGGTTTTATTCCTAGTTTTTTAAGGAATCATGGATGGGGAGGGAGATGGGAGGGAGTTTCAAAAGGGAGAGTGTATATGAGTGTCCTTCTCCTAGCGGCTGGATCCTGCTCTTTTTGAAAACTGCTTCTCCCTGGTAACCTCTTCTCAAGCTCTACATGCTGGCTGAAACAGGTCTTCATTGGAAGTGAGCCTCAAACCAGGCCAATCAGAATTCTTCCCTGGTCCTGTGACCTGAATGTGTGTGTCTCCCCAAAATGGGCGCTTGACTGGAGACTTTATTTTCCTTTCAGTTGGTCAAGCTATGTAATGGTGAGCCGAAATCTGCAGAGGGCCCTGTTTTCTGAGATATGTGTGTTGTGTTCAGTTACTGAGTCATGTCTGACTCTTTGTGACCTCATGGACTGCAGCACGCCAGGCTTCCCTGTCCATCACCAAATCCTGGTGCTTGCTCAAACTCATGTCCGTAGGGTTGGCGATGTCATCCAACCATCTCATTCTCTGTCATCCCCTTCTCCTCCTGCTTCAATCCTTCCCAGAATCAGGATCTTTTCCAATGAGTCAGATCTGTGCATTGGTTGGCCAAAATATTGGAGTTTCAGCTTCAGCATCAGTCCCTCCAGTGAATATTCAGGACTGATTTTCTTTAGGATTGACTGGTTTGATCTCTTTACAGTCCAAGGGACTCTCAAGAGTCTTCTCCAGTACCACAATTCCTCAGATATAAAATGCTGCAATTTAAAACACAGAGTAAATCAGACCCTGAATCTTTTAGAACTATAGATTATGAATGAAAATTAAATGGTTAAATGACATTTTGTTATTCTATGTAATTCCATTTACATGAATTTCTAGAATAGGCAAAAACTAATTTATTTTGGTGGGAAATAGACCTGTGACTTCTTGATGGATTGGCGAGCAATGGACACACGAGCTAAGAAGAGTTAGTGTAGCAGACCTGAGACTCTGCTGCAAGCCCTGCCTGCAAGCTTGACTTTTGACTGGCTTCTGGGGATTTGCATTTTGGGAGGGTTCCCAGTCCTCTCTGATAACGATAGTTCCTGGGACTAAACTGTTTATGCAAATAATTGGTTGATTCTGAACATCTTTTGTGTGTGTGTGTTTTTTAAATGGTTATTTATTTTTTTTTAAATTTCTTTTGGCTGTGCTGGGTCTTTGCTGCTGCACTCAGGCTTTCTCTGGTTGTGGGGAGCAGGCTTCTCATTGCGGTGGCCTCTCTTGCTGTGGAGCACAGGCCCTAGGCACGAGGGCTTCAGTGGTTGTAGTGTGTCGGCTTAGCTGCTTCATAGCATGTGAAACCTTCCTGGACCAGGGATCAAAACTGTGTCCCCTGCATTGGCAGGTAGATTCTTAACCACTGGACCACAGGGAAGCCTGAACACCTGCTTGCTTGCTTTTTTCTTTCTCTGAAATGTTCATACACGCTTGATAGGTTGTGTCTACGTGATGAACCCCAATAAAAACCATGGGTGCTGAGTCTCCAGGGAGCCCCCTTGGTGGACAGCCTTCCACATGTGTCCTCACAACTTGCTCTGGGGGTGGGGGGGTGGGGGTGGGGGGCAGTGCATCTTGTGTGACACTGACTGAGGACCCTTGAAACCTCTCACCAGATTTCCCCTGGTCCCCACTGTGTTCACCTTTCCCCTTTGCTGATTTTGCTTTTAACCTTTTGCTGAAATAAATCACTGCTATGAGCACAACTATATGCTGAGTCCTAGCATCCTCCTGGCAAATCACTAACCTGGGGGAGACGGAGTGGGGAGAGGGTGGTCTTTGTGGCCCTTGGCAAGGCAAGAAAGAAATTTTAATCTTCATAGTTGTATTGGTCATATGTGTATTAATTTGTAAAACTGAATAATACACTTAAAATCTGTACATCGTAACCAAGAGAAGAGAAAATAATCAAATTAAAAATTTAATTTAGATGTTAATCTTTAATTCCATGGTGCTCCACCAAAGAAAGTACTGTGATAGCATAACCAAAAGGTCAGTGCAAGAATTATGAAGACAAGTGATTGTGTCATCTGTAAAAACAGCCCCAGAGGAGCCATCTGTAGTTTTTCAACCCAACAAACCCATGGAAGTGATAGAATTCTAGTGATCCTGATGGAGTATTTCACTGGGCTGTATGGTTATTTAGAGAGGCACTTACTTGGCATAATTTCTTCAGTTGCTAAGCCATGTCTGACTCTTTGCGACCCCATGGACTGCAGCAGGCCAGGCTTCCCTATCCTTCACCATTTCCCAGAATTTGCTCAGACTCATATCCATTGAGTCAGTGATGCCATCCAACCATCTCATTTTCTGTCACCCACTTCTTCTCTTGCCCTTAATCTTCATTACATTTGAATAAAGGGCATTTTCAATTTTTAAAAAAATCGGACCCATAAGAGGGGTTGAGTTGAAAGATGTGGCCTGATTTAATTCTGACCTTCCATTTCAGTTTCCCAGCTACCAGGTGGTGGCCCTTTTATGATTTTTCAGCATAGTTTCCTGGCATGCCAGTCCTTCCACTGAACAGGAACTTGGTATCACATAAGGAGCTATTTAGCTTTACTATTAATATATGAAATGAAATAAAAAAAATCAGTGAATATTCTAAGATAGGTTGTATCAGAGTTTAGTGGGAAAAATGGTTATATCATCAATAAAAAAACCAAGTCTTTGCTGTAGCAGTTCTCAGAGATGTTAATATGAAATATTACCACTCAAGACAGATAAAGAATGTAGTGTTTACCAAACCTTATATATCAATAAAACACCTAAGAAATATTCTCAAGTATAGAGTTATGTGGGGCTCTTTATGGATTATTTTTCTTGAGGAAGAGATAACATATTCCTAAGGGGAGAAATAATTGGCCTTATTTCTGACTTTATTAAAACTCAAAGCCTAAAATTCTGTATATTTGAATAAAAAGTTACACACTGAATTTAACAGCTATGGTCAAATTAGTATGCAAAATGCAGTATATTTTTGTACATTAGAAGATTACAAAATGAAGTTAGAACTAACTTTTAAAAGTAAAGCAAGACAGTTGAGAGCCTACATTAAAACACAAAGTAGATTTCTCATTTCAGTGACTTGTGTGAGATTTGGCAGTGAAGGGTAGAGGTAGGCTCTATTAGTGTCTAAAACCTTCTTCTCATTGGTATGTATGGTTTAATGAGGAATTTGCAGGTGTCAGACGGGTTAGCAATAAGGAAATCTTATCCTGCTGTGTATGTTTAATTAGGGTTGGTAGATCCAGATGTTATCTATGGGTATGTAAGAAGTTTCACACAACACCGAGAATATGAATTTTACAGCATTTCTTGGCTGATGTCTTTAATTTAAGCCATTTCCCATAATATCTCTCGTTGCCCCAAATTATTATAAAGAACATTATATTTTAGTATTTTACCAAATGGAAATCTCTAGAACCCAATAATTTTGTATAAACACACAGAAAAAATTATTGCTCTAAACACCAGCTCACCATCCACTTCACTGATGTATGTTAGAAAGAAGACTCATAAAAATTCAGAGTTGGGGTTGTGTATTAGAGAGGCAGAATAAATAAAGAGGGAAAATAATTTTTCTTTCTCAGAAAGCATCAAAAGTCAGTAGGAAAGGACAGTCTTGATTAGAAATGTAAGAACCTAGTGGTGTCCTACAAAGTAAAGGCTATAAACTATCGTGTTTTAACATCGTATTTTTAAAGTCTAAGGAACTTATGTGATCCCATGATAAAAGGAAATGGGCCACATTACTTTTATGATGCAGTGTACATTTGAGCACAGTAATATCACAAATCTATTTTAATAATCATGTTCATGTACTCCTTAAAATTTCAAAGGTGTGTAGGTTTTATATTTTATTACTACCTTTAACTTCTGAAAGATGAGTTTACATAAATTTTCATCCTGGTAAGAGCTATGGATTTTCCAGGGATTTGTAGAATGATTAGTTTAGTGACTTTTAATGGTTGTGAAAGGAGGAAGTGATGTGCAAAATAACCAAAATGTATCGATTTGGAGTTACAAAAACCCATGCAATCTATAATATGTAGATATCACACTCTCCACTCAATTTGCACATTCTTCCTAGAAACTTGCTGTTGCCTGTGTGACCCAGACATCAGCCTCACCTTGAAGGCGCTGAAATTCTTGGAGCTGTTGATCCCACCACTTTGTCTATGCAGTGCTTAACTCCCTTTAATAATTATGCCTTGAGAAGTGACTATGTAATTTAGTGATTATGGAAACTAAGATATCTTAATGATGAGACAGGTGATGAATGGTTTTGGGGGACAGACTCGTTGTATCACTACCAAGTTTATAACTACCTGTAGACAGGCACAAATTCTTGACTTGATATTCATCATTTTTTTTTTCAAGCAATGAAACTTGCAATATACTTCTGCAGTTGGTCAGACATAAATTGGAACCCTGAACGAGAAGGCAGACACAACCTCTCTTGGATTCTCAATATGGAAATCAGGTTGCATTGTCTTTCATTATTTGTGGGAGAGACTCTTGACCCATCATTTCATTTGTTTGGGAAGATGCAGTGATATCTCTACCTAGAATAGCCTTTCTGCTACTTGGTGAAAACAGCTGTACTACCCACTAGAAAGTACTGGTGTGGTCACTGCATCAGTGAATTTACAAGATTCCAGTTCCCCAATGACTAAATCAGAACTCTATTCTGCCTAAGTGGGACCCATGATGCATGTCAGTTTAGTCAGAACATCGTAGCCTAAATGAGGGAAACAGCATTCAGAATTACCTCATAGCATATTAATTAGCTATGCCATGTGGTTACAGACATATTAAAGCTTTAAGAAATGATGTAATTAGATAAAGTGTGTTTGTGTCTAAACAAGAGTTTAAGATGATAAATACACCAGTCCTTCTAGTGTCAGAAAATTGGATTATTATGCTTGTGCTCACTCAGTTGTGTCCAACTCTTTGCGACCCCACGGACTATAGCCCACCAGGCTTCTCTGTTAAGGAATTCTCCAGGCAAGAATACTGGAGTGGGTTGCTATTTCCTCCTTCAGAGGATTTTCCTGACCAGGGATGAAACCCACGTGTTCTGCATTGGCAGGTGGATTCTTACTACTGAGCCACCTGGGAAACCCTAAATTGGATTATACTGGTGATAAAGCATCTTTATTCAAAATGTATGTAGCTCTCTTCATCAGGCAGAGTGATGCCCTGAAATGTCCACAGAAGTGTCGCTGCACATACGTCCTTGGAGGTAACTTACAGATTTTTCAAGAGCTAATTCCTCTGTAAGGTGCATTTTTCTTTGTGTTAACATAACTGCACACACATAATCTAAGATGGGCTTCCCAGGTGGCACTAGTGATAAAGAACCCAGCTGCCAATGCAGGAGATGGAGATGTGGGTTCCATCCCTGGATCAGGAACACCCCCTGGACGAGGGCACTGCAATCCGCTCCAGTATTCTCGCCTGGAGAATCCCATGGATGGAGGAGCCTGGTGGACTACAACTCATAAGAGTCAGAGAGGACTGAAGTGACTTAGCATACTTTAAGATAAAGGACTTTTGACACCAAATTTTGATGATCAGTTTGACCATTTTCCTCCACAACTGCATTGTGAATAATTTGAGAGAAAGACTGAAATTTGTTTTTTTAAGTTTCAGCAACCAACATTGTACCCAGTCCACTGAAGGTGGCAAATAAATGTAAACAGCAAAATGGAAAGAGGGATGGCTAATGATAAAAGGGTCAATTGTCAAGAGCAATCATAAATATTTAAGCACCTAATAATATTTCTATGTGACAATTTCAGAGTATCCAATGAGATGAAGAACAGATTTGTTGGTTATAAGCAATATCACCAGTTTTAAGAAAACAAAACTCTTAAAATTTGGTTTGACTCTGAATTTTTATTACTCTTTTTATATGAAATGATTTTTGCTTTTATTATTAGCTCCTTTTCTTATTAGCTTCAGCTCTTCTAAATGCTTTCATTATTCTAGTGCACAAATGAACAAAGAAATGAACAAACAAAATATTCTGAAATGCTCTGGTTTTACACAGCGGTATAATAGGACACAAAGTATTGATTCTGGATGTAAAGAAAATAATTCCTCTATTCCCCAAAATGATTCTTATGAAGAGCTTTTTGCAGTTGTTAGTCCATCTTTATTCCAGATGGATCCTTTATTAAGACATTCAAACTCAATTGGTCACAGGGAAGAACAGTACTCCTAATTCTCGAAGTCATTGCCAATCACTATTAACCAAGATTTCAGCTGAGAAAAATCATAATTAAGATGACTGGACTGAAATCCATCTAATACTCTAGATGATTTAAAGTACAGTTCTGTATTAAACCAGATGAAAAAGAGAGTAATAGGGTGATACTGAATTTCTTGTGTCTCATATAAAGAAACACACACCCACACATATCCACACAGGCAAGTGCACACACTGGCACTGAGTTACTCAGTTATTTTTACTGAGTTAACATGGAGTGTAAAACTATATGTTTGTGCTATATTTTGATGCACTTTATAATTGACTCTAGCCTGAGGATATTTTTAAGAACAGGGCTCGCTAATTAAACCAACTTTTTGCTGTTGTCGCTGCTACTGTATTTAAGGCATAGTTCTAGGCATGTGTTGCTGTTCTTCAGTCACTAAGTCATGTTCGACTCTTGCAAACCCATGGACTGCAGCACGCCAGGCTTCACTGTTCTTCACTGTCTCCCGGAGTTTGCTCAAACTCATGTCCATTGAGTTGGTGATGTCATCCAACCCTCTCATCCTCTGTTGCCCCCTTCTCCTCCTGCCCTCAATCTTTCCCAGCATCAGGGTCTTTTTCAATGAGTTGACTCTTCACATCATGTGGCCAATGTATTGGAGTTTCAGCATCAGTCCTTTCCAATGATTATTCAAGGTTGATTTCCTTTAGGATTGATTGGTTTGATGTCCTTGCTGGCTAAGGGACTCTCAATAGTCTTCTCCAGCACCATAATTAAAACCCTCAGTTCTTTGGAGCTCAGCCTTCTTTATGCTCCAACTTTCACATCAGTGCCTGACTACTGGGAAAACCATAGCTTTGACTATATGGACCTTTGCCGGCACAGTGATGTCTTTGCTTTTTAATACACTGTCTAGGTTTGCCATTGCTTTTCTTCTAAGGAGCAAGGATCTTTTAATTTAATGGCTGCAGTCACCTTCCACAGTGATCTTGGAGGGCTTCCTTGGATGGCTCAGATGGTATAGAATCTGCCTGCAATGCAGGAAACCTGGATTTAGTCCCAGAATGGGGAAGATCTCCTGGAGAAGGGAATGGCTACCCACTCCAGTTTTCTCACCTGGAGAATTCCATGGATACAGGAAACTGGTGCATCCATGGGTTGAAAAGAATTTAGGCATGTAGTAAGGAAGCACAAACTGGAATCAAGATTGCTGGGAGAAATATCAATAACCTCAGGTATGCAGATGACACCAGCTTTATGGCAGAAAGTGAAGAACTAAACAGCCTATTGATGAAAGTGAAAGAGAAGAGTGAACAAGTTGGCTTAAAACTCAACATTCAGAAAACTAAGATCATGGCATCCAGTCCCATCACATCATGGCAAACAGCTGGGGAAACAGTGAAAACAGTGGCTGACTTTATATTTTGGGGCTACAAAATCACTGCAGATGGTGACTACAGCCATGAAATTAAAAGACACTTCTCCTTGGCAGGAAGTTGAGTGCTGAAGAATTGATGCTTTTGAACTGTGGTGTTAGAGAAGACTCTTGAGAGTCCCTTTGACTGCAAGGAGATCCAACCAGTCCATCCTAAAGGAGATCAGTCCTGGGTGTTCATTGGAAAGATTGATGTTGAAGCTGAAATTCCAATATTTTGACCACCTGATGTGAAGAGCTGACTCACTGGAAAAGACCCTGATGCTGGGAAAGATTGAGGGCAGGAGGAGAAGGGGATGACAGAGGATGAGATGGATGGCATCACCGACTCAATGGACATGCGTCCGGGTAGACTCCAGCAGTTGATGATGGACGGGGAGGCCTGGTGTGCTTTGGTTCATGGGGTTGCAAAGAGTTGGACATCACTGAGCAACTGAACTGAATTGAACTGAATCCTCAATAATTAAGACAAAGTCCATCTCGTCCTGACATGTGTTCTTTATCAATCCATGTGTTTGAAGAAAGAACCCTAGTTTTAGTAAACATATCATAGATTGTTCAAATTGATACAATTTTGAGAGTTAAGTGGGACATGTTAGTAATGGGATTGCTAATGTTTACTGGGATATAAAATTGCATTGTGTGTGTGAGCTAAGTTGCTTCAATGTGAGACTCTTTACAACACTGTGGACCTTAACCCACCAGGCTCCTTTGTCCATGGGATTCTCCAGGCCAGAATACTGGAATGGGTAGCTGTTTCCCTTTTCCAGGGGATCTTCCCCTCCCGGGGGTTGAACCTGTGTCTCTTGCATCTCCTGCCATGGCAGGTAGGTAAAGATTACCACTAGCACCATCTGGGAAGTCCAATATTGCATTACCTCTAGGCAATCTTTAATGGTGGACAAGTGGGTCTTGGGTCAGATTGCTTCAATTAATAACTCTGTTCCACTTAGTAGCTGTTATCCCATGAGCAAGTTACAAACATTAATCAATTCTCGATTTTCTCACAAAAAAATGGGAACAAGATAATACCTACTCTTAGATTTACAAAGATCGAAAGAGATGGCTACATGTAACATGGAATGATACTTGGGCCATGTTAAGTGTTCCAGGATTGGTAGCTGTGGTTATCTAAGTAGAAAGCCCAATTTTATTCACAAGCAATATTTATTTGTTTTGGATTTTGTTCTAACAGGCATATGAATTTTGCTATAGCCATATTTGATATAAGTTCATCTGTCCTTCTTTAAAAAATTTGTTTTCTTTATCATGCTCATAAAAATGGAATAAAACCTGAATAATTTGATCACTGCCACATTTTGTTCCTTGATTAACATTTTATAAAAGGACATATCTGATGAATAGGTATTTTCTGTCTTTGTATAATATTTTTATATAGCTATAGGAAGCACTTCATTGTACAGAAAGCTAATTCTGTAGTTATATTTTATTGTATATTTGATTAGTTACCACTACCACGTGTTCTCTTAGTATTCATTAATATTTTCAGTTCAGTTCAGTCACTCAGTCGTGTCCGACTCTTTGCAACCCCATGAACTGCAGCATGCCAGGCCTCCCTGTCTATCACCAACTCCCAGA
Organism: Oryx dammah; assembly: GCF_014754425.2. NCBI lineage: Eukaryota > Metazoa > Chordata > Mammalia > Artiodactyla > Bovidae > Oryx > Oryx dammah. Next base: position 10,761,147 of record NW_024070204.1, read on the forward strand.
GCTTGCTCAAACTCATGTCCACTGAGTCGGTGATGTCATCCAACCATCTCATCCTCATCCTCTGTTGTCCCCTTCTCCTCCTACCCCCAATCCCTGCCAGCATCAGGGTCTTTTCAAATGAAAGCTCTTCGCATCAGGTGACCAAAGTATTGGAGTTTCAGCTTCAACATCAGTCCTTCCAATGAACACCCAGGACTGATCTCCTTTAGGATGCACTGGTTGGATCTCCTTGCAGTCCAAGGGACTCTCAAGAGTCTTCTCTAACACCACAGTTCAAAAACATCAGTTCTTCAGTGTTCAGCTTTCTTTATAGTCCAACTCTCACATCCATACATGACCACTGGAAAAACCATAGCCTTGACTAGACAGACCTTTGTTGACAAAGTAATGTCTCTGCTTTTTAATATGCTGTCTAGGTTGGTCATAACTTTCCTTCCAAGGAGTACGTGTCTCTTAAATTCATGACTGCAATCACCATCTGCAGTGATTTTGGAGCCCAGAAAAATAAAGACAGTCACTCTTTCCACTGTTTACCCATCTATCTGCCATGAAGTAATGGGACTGGAGGCCATGATCTTAGTTTTCTGAATGTTGAGCTTTAAGACAACTTTTTCACTCTCCTCTTTCACTTTCATTAGTATTTCAAGTAACTAATTTTTAACTACTCAAAGTGTTATTACGATGCAGATAACAAAAGCTCTGTCTTTTTCCTTATCTCACCCAGAATTTCTGCTATTCATTCAAATGCTATTCTAGGAGAGGCTTTACATATACATGTCGTTTCCACCAGAATGTCAGTTTCACAACTGAAGAGACTTTGCCTCTTGACCATGGCCATTTCCATATGTTATAGAAGAATACTTGGTATCCAGGAGAAACTGAATAAAATGTAAGTGTGCTGAATAAATGGTAGTTCAGTTTTCTTTGTCTTTCATTTCCCTAAGCAATGTGTTATTCCCAATCCTTCCTTTTGTGAAGCACAGTTTCCTATACAATATGGAGAGTTAAACACTATTGATATATTCAAAAATATATGTAAAGGACCACAAAATATTTCCAGACATTAATAAACATATACAACTGACATAATAAGTTTGTATTGTATGTACTACTTATACAACAAGTTTCAAATTCTGTTAATATCTATCTCATTCTCCATCATAGCTTTACCAACAATGCAACCAAATCAACTCTCCTTGATCACAAAAGACAGCCAACTCTAATTATCCAAGATAATGAGATATGAGAGTAGAATGAATTGAAATTCACAAGTAATTCCCTAGTCATATTTTGGTCCGTATATTAAATGTCTACCTCCTTACCTTTAACTAGAACTGCTGGCAAGCGAAGAAATGTCCCCACCTTTCCAAGCACCTCTGTCCTCAAGGGGCTGAGAAAGTATGAAATGTTTAAATGGCAAACAGGAGGGAGAGGTGCACCAAGCACACTGCCAATCCACAGAAAATCCATAAATAATTAAATATGCAATTTTGAGTGAAAAATTATATCTTAAGATTATTCACAACTACATTGTATTTCCATCAGTATGCTACAGAACTTACCTTGTCTTTATCATTTAATTGTTTCACACATTTTTTATTCTCTACTCACATCGTACATATTTTGGAAAAAGAATATAAAAATATAAGAAGACAGGCAATACATATATACATATATATATACATACATATATCTCTTACCTTCTTCACCATAGTATAGATTTATTTAAAGAATTTACTATGTGACATGATAAGTTGAAAATAAATGCTAAAAATATAGTAAATATATATACATATCTATTAGTAGATTAAGTGCTAAGTAGTGCCCTCTGTTTCATAAACACGTAACAGAATGATGAACAAGAGCTGACATTTATGTTACTAAGTGATAAGCTTCCCTGTGTTCACCCCTTCTGCCTTTTTCACATGAATGAGCTGGTACTGCAGATGCCAAGAGCAATATCACACAGATGCTACTGAAAGGCCCTCATTATCAGTAATATGTGCCTTTTGGGATGAAGGGAGGTGGGCTTTTTTACTGCTCTGCCTGAAGTATTGGAGTCAGTATCTGGTATAGAATAGAATGAGTGAATGTAACAAGGGAGAAATGTTTAAGTGCACTTTAAAATACAGTACAGTGTGCAAGATAAGAGAACTACACACACATTTAGAGTGGAAAAAGTGACTACTGCTATTTTTAAGGGGAGTTAGGAAAGATCTTGTACAACAGATGATATGGAGCAACATTGTTAAGGAATAATGAAATATATCAGCCAAAAATTTGTGGATTCAATATTCCAATAAATGGGGTTTCATATACATGTAAAATTACAGAAACATTAAGTAATAAAGCCTGTTTTCCCCTTATTAATGACACAAAGCCTCTGGACATTTCTAGAATATGGGTTTAAGGCTTAGAATGATTTCGTTAGTTGGGCTTGAACTTAGTGTAGTTTGCTTTTAATTGGTTTGTTTGGTTTTGTTTCTGTTTTCAGGCTGGAGAGCCACAATCTTAACTGCTCACTCTCTCACACCTTTTTTCCTTCTAAAACTCTTAGTTGCTTTTCTTCATGTACACCGTTGTGCTTTACAACATCTACTTTCTGTTTTATATTAATAATTGTCTCAGTAATGCCTTTTACAATTAAGTAGATCTGAAATTGCTGTCAGTTCTTTGAAAAAATATTTTTTACTTACTCTTTGCTTGGGGAATGTTTTTTTTTTTTTTTACAAAACTACTGGTAACCATAGTTTCTGTGTTACTGCATACCTGCGAATATTTGTCTTTTGCCATATACTTTAAGATATCTAGCCTCAGTTTAAAGGTATAGAGAATGAAACAACGCTTTTTAAAAACTATAGCCACTATAAATACTCCATTTCTTTGTGCTGTTGTGTGCTTAGTGCAGAGAAGCCTAGAGTCAGTCTGATTTTTATCCTTTTGCAGATTTTTAACTTTCATTTGTTTTTATTGTCTGGAGATTCATAATGATTTTAGTTTTATTTTTTAAGTTTGGTAAATATCATATAAGGTGTGATTGTTGTGCATAGATTTTGTGACCAATATTGAAGTATCTTTCCATCTGTGGAGTTAATGTTGTTGCTGTTTAGTCACTAAGTTGTGTCCAGCTCCTTTTGTGACCCTGTGGACTGTAGCCCTCCAGGCTCCTCTGTCCACGGGACTTCCCAGGCAAAAGTACTGGAGTGGGTTGACTTCTTTATTTTTTTTTTTCTGACACTTTATTTGAATTGTATATTTTTTGCTTTTATTTTGTTTAAAGGATATCAGTTAAGTATATATTGAATGTTTTCTTTGTGAATTCTGCTGCATTTTTCTCATTTTCTTAGTTTCCCCTGCCATGTCTTTTTTAAACTGATGTACCCATTCTCCTTGTCACTGCTTCCAAAGTGGCCAAAAGTTTTCTGATGGCTTTGCACTTCAGTTAGACTTTTTTTTCCCTCTTGCACTTCAATTAGACTTTTTTTTCCCTCAGCTCTGTCTGCTTATTTTAAAATCCTCTTACATTGTTTTATAATTTCCTACTTGAGCTTTCATTTTGAACTCTACTTACAGATGTCATTTTTATTATATTTTTTTGACTCCATGAGGAATTGATTAATCACTCTTTTTGGCTCTACAACAATGTGTTTTTCCCCCCTAAAAGGTGCCTTGTTTTTTTTGTATTCAGTGTCATTTTTTTCCCTTACAGTATATTCATAGCTCTCCTGTTCTATTTCGTGTTTCATTTTGTATTGAATGAGGGGAGCTTTTATTGAAACTGCTATTTAAAGAATAATAAAAAGGAAATAACACTCTCTAGTATTCTTGCCTGGACTACGGTCCATGGGGTCCCAAAGAGTCGGACATTACAGCGACTAAACAACAACAAATAATAATATTAGGAATGCTTGCCGAAAGATTGCAAGTTTTTCATTAAGACACAGTATAAGTGACTCTGTGTGTGTGTGTGTGTGTGTGTGTGTGTGGGTATAGGGGAGAGAGATCATACAAAAAGAGATATTTATCTGCTGTGTCTATTCATGTCACCCCAAAGATTAAGGCTTAGCACATAAAACGCATTTCGGTAAGATACTGAGTTTGCAAAGGAAGTGAGATAAACCTCTGTGGACCAAGATTAGACATGCAATGCTGTGCACCACCACATGGGGGCCTTCCTGCTCTGTGTCTTGCACAGCTGGACTGCCCAGAGGTTTCTGCACTCTTTCCAACCTCCCTAAACATGCTACACAATCCAAATGGGTTCTGGGTAGCTCCTATGACATTCTGTGTATACACACCCCGTTTCAAACAAAAGTCTTTGCTTTTGTCCTTCAGGTGAGGCCACCTACTGGAGAGCTCTTTTCTCTGAGTCCATTAGATTCCACAAGCCACGAATCCTCCATTTGGTCCTTCATCCCTCACTGACCTTGGCAATACTGCTACGTGGATATTGTAATTTTCATTGTATATTCTCCTCTTTTTTATTTCCTTGTAGTTATCATCTTTTGCAGACAGGAGATGAATAAATATATACAGTGCTTTATTACTTCAGGGTTATAACAATTTCTTTTACATTCTTCTCGGGATGCATCTTTGTCATTTGAAATGACTTAGGGTCATGTGGCTGTATACTCAGTATTTATCAGGATTGGAAAAGTTAACTGCTATTGTATATACTGCTAAAAGAGAGATAAATGTCTTCAATAAATAAATGACTTTAAATGTTTTTAGCACGAATACATTAAAATGAACCCCAAATGAACAATCTTATAAAAATTACCCCACATTTCTTACTCTAGGTCTAGTCTAAGTACATCTGTACAGTTGTCAAGTAAATTACACTGGTGACTTCCTCTTGGAGCCATGGCAAACAAAGTCAGAACTTAATGAGGTCATTAATGAGATTTTTCTAGTGCGAGGTCTCTTGACAAGGTAACACTTGGAGGAAAGTTTTTTGTACCAGTGCTCTAAGTAGTGATGTCAGATGTGAAACCTTAGAGATTTTAGTCATTTGTTCAGTTGATATGAACCACTTATGCCTCTATCCCCCTACCTGAGGAGGGTATCAGAGTTACAGTTGTTGAATATTTGTGAGATAATTTCAACCTTATGAACTCTTCTTTGTGACATTTATATGAGGAATTGTTCTTAATCAATAACATTGATCAACTTGATTCCATACCCTTGAAAGAGAACATGATTTTTATCCCATACTCTAAATTCTGTCAAGTTATATTTAAAACATTGAGAAAATGACTGCTTTTATATGTTTTTGAGAAAATATTTAGCAAAAACAAGAAATCAGATTTGGAGAGTCATGCATAATAGAGGTTAAATATTTTCTGAGAGCAAAAGCAAATTCATGGAGAATGTGATGCAGATCTCTTGATAGACTGTCATCTTAGAAATGAATTGAAATGAAAGCAGTCTGTAGGATGGATCGGAGTAGAATGAAGTGAAAATAAAATGAAGGTAAGAGTTAACACAGTCATCTTAGAAACACACAGTGTGTTCCTCAACTAAGCATAACAATAGTGATGATGAAGTAAAACGAATATATAGGAGAGAATCGTTGGGCTTCCTTGGTGGCTCAGATGGTAAAGAATCTGCCTGCAAAGCAAAGGATCCACGTTTGATCCCTGGGTTGGGAAGATCCTCTGGAGAGGAGAATGGCTACCCACTCCAGTATTCTTTCCTGGAGAATTCCATGGACAGAGGAGCCTGGTGGGCTACAGTCCATGGCTTCACGAAGATTTGGACATGACTTAGCGACTGAACAACAGCAACAACAACAATGACATAACTAGATATGAAGGAAAACCAGAGGTTCTGGCGGTGAATGGGAAGGTTGGGAAAGTGAAGACTTCAAGAATGAACTCTGAGGATTTGACTTTGGTTATCAAAACCATAGTGGCATGTACCATCAGCAATAGTAATTGTATGGGTAATGAATGGTGAACTCAGACTGATGCTTGTTAAGTTTGTGTTCTTCTTGGGATATTGGTGTGGAATTCTCCAACAAGCAGGCACATATATGAATCTGGGGCTGTCAGGAAATGTCATGAGTGGCTTGGAGATGGACCACCAGGGACTAAGGTGAAATCCTGGAAGCCCACCCAGTGAGAACAAAAGGACCTAGTGATGGAACTGAAAGAAGCCTGAACGATATTGGGGGAAAGAGTACTTGATATTTTAATTTTCTAAAAAAAAATAAAATATATATATTGCCTACTCATTGAAACTTGACCTCAAGTAGTTTACATGTAAGTAATTCTGGTAAAGTTGCTTAATAAATATTAGCAAATGCAATGAATTTTCAGAGGATGATATGACATTTGGGCAAAGGCTGTCTGGGAAGCTTTGGGACAGAGAAAAGTGTTTCTGGTGGAAGTAAGAGTGGGAGTGAATAAACATGGATATAAAATTATAGGAAATTGTCTTAAGATGATTAATATTGTGACTGGTTGTGGGTTTGCTAGAGGACATAAAAGGGAAAAAAAAAGATATAGATGAAAAAACACCTTTGGACAAACCAATGGAATTTGAACTTGTGTTATTTAAATTAAATTAAATTAAATAATAAAATTTTTGCTATATATTATCATTTCAGATAATCTTGTCTTCATAAATAATTTAACCATTGCCTTTCACATAGGAGCAGAAAGCCCTTTCTAACATGCTATATATTTCCATGTTAATGTCAGTTTAAAAATCTTAGAAGTGAGTTATAAATTCATGTGCATAGAAATCTTATTTTGACCAATATCATCTTATTTATATTCAAAGAATAATTAGAAGCAGAGCTTTAGTCCCTAGACATCAATTGGTTTAGCATGGTAGATGATATTCTCAAGACCATAGACACATCTCAAGGCAATTTAGAACATTTAAGACACTGATGTTTTATAACACAAAATACATCTTGGATAGTTATTCAGTGTTCAGCATTGAAATGTGCGTCACTTTTATGAATGTGACATATTTTGTTTCAAAAACGCAATTTTAAAAACACACTTACACACATTTTGTTTTAAAAATGCAATTCCATGTCAGCATATTTATTGCTTATGTATTTAAGGAAAGAGAAATCAGAATTCAAAAAGTATTACATTTCCATTATTGAAGCATAAAATTGAGAAGCTTGATGACATAAGTTTTTAAGACTCAAAAAGCTCTCTTTATCTCTTTACTATCACTGTAGTTCTATAACTAGGCCATTCGAAAACTATGTCATTTTAGCACAAATTTTAGACAGGCAGTATATTTGTTTGTGTGTTAAATCTTACATGATCTGGAACAAAGCCTAAGGCACCACACTTTTGGGAATATGTACAATTGAACTAAATCACTGAAATGTACTAAATAGACATTGACATGCATTTTGAGTAGCATTAACATTGAACTTAATTTAATGCTTTTTCTATGTTTTTATGGAAGTGCAATTGACATACGTTATATTAGTTTCAAGTGTGCACCATATGACTTGACATTTGTATATATTGGAAAAGATCACCACAGTGAGTCTGCTTGTAGTAACGAACTTGTCACCACACAAAGTTACACATTATTTTATTTGTGAGAATTCTTGAGGTTTACTGTCTTAGAGACTTTCAAATTTGCAATACGGTATTATTTGCTATAGTCACTATGCCCTCCCTATGACATTATATAACTGGATGTTTGTACCTCTTGAACCCTTTCATTCATTTTGCCCACCCTGAATTGATGCTCCCTTTGGCAGCCACCAATCTATTATCTATGAGTTTTGCTTGTTTTATCATTTTAGACCCACATTAAGTCAGACATATGGTACTTATCTTCCTCTGTCTGACTTACTTCACTCAGCATCCCTGAAATGCCATCCGTGTTGTTGCAAGTGGCAAGATTTCATTTTTTTATTATTGGCTGAGCAGTATTCCAGTGTATACATACACATACCACATCTTTATCCAATCATCCATTGATGGGTTCTTAGGTCATTTTCTTATCTTGGCTTTTGTAGAAGTCCATGTATCTTTTTGAATTAGTGTATTTGTTTTCTTCAGATAAATACCCAGAAGTGGAATTACGGGTTATATGGTAGTTCTTTCTATTTTTTAATGTTTTGAGTTACCTCCAAGTTGTTTTCCATAGTGGCTTCACCGATTTACATTCCCACCAATACTGTACAAGGGTTCCTTTTGCTCTGCATCCCCGTGGACACTTGTTATTTCTTTTCCTTTTGAAAATAACCATTCAGACAATCACCTCATTGTGATTTTGATTTGGGCTTCTCTGATGTCGAGCATCTTTTCATGTGCCTCTTGGCTATCTGCATATCTTCTTTGGAAAAATGTCTTTTCAGATCCTCTTTCCACTTTAAAAATCAGATTGATTTGTTTGTTATTGAGTTGTTCGAGTTCTTTGTATATTTTGGATATTATCTCCTTTTTGGATATATAATTTGCAAATAACTTCTTCCATACTGTGGGTTTCTTTTTCATTCTGTTGATGATTTCTAGTCTGTGCAGAAAACTTTTAGTTTGATGGAGTCCCATTTGTTTAATATTTTCTTTTGTTGTGACTGGTTTCAGAGTTAGATCCAGAAAATACCATCAAAAACAATGTCAAGGAACTTTCTGCCTATATTTTTTTCAAGGTTTTATTTTTGGACCTTATATTCAAGTCTTTAATCTATTTTGAATTAATTTTTCTATATGGTATAAGAGAGTGGTCCAGTTTTATTCTTTTCCATACAGCTGTCCAGTTTTCCCAAAATCATTTTTGAAGAAACTGTCCTTTTCCCATTATGTATTCTTGCCTCCTTTGTCATATATTAATTGATCATGTATGCAGAGGTCTATTTTGGGTGCTCTATTCTGCTCCATTAATCTATGTGTCTGTTTTCATGCTGATACCATGTTGTTTGGATTACTATAGATTTGTGTTACAATTTGAAATTAGAAATAGCGATGCCTCCAGTTTTTTTTTTTTTTTCTTTCTCAAGATTGCTTTGGCTCTTTGAGATCTTTTGTGGTTCTATACAAATTTTAGGATTGTTTCTTCTATTTTTGTAAAATATGTCACTGGAATTTTGATAGGGATTGCATTGAACTGGTAGATTGCTTTGGGTAAGATGGATATTTTAACAATATTAGTTTCTTTTTCAATCCATGAGGACAGGATTTCTTGCATTTACTTGAATCATCTTAATTTTTTTCCATTGTTGTCTGTGGTTTTCAGAGCATAGGTCTTTAACCTCCTCGGTTAAATTTATTCCTAGGTATTTTATTCTTACTGATGCAATTGTAAATGGGATTGATTTCATAATTGTTTGTTTGATGATTTGTTATTAGTATATAAAAACACAACAGGCTTTTAAAATATTAATTTCATAGCTTGCAATTTTCCTGACTTTGTTAACTAGCTTTAACAGTTTTCTTCAACAGTGTGTGAGGCAAGAACTTCCAGGTGTTCAAGTTGGATTTAGAAAAGGCAGAGGAATGAGAGATCAAATTGTCAACATCCATTGTATCATAAAAAAAGCAATAGAATTCCAGAGAAACATCTGCTTCTGCTTCTTTGACTACACTGAAGCTTTTGACTGTGTGGATCACAACAAACTGTGGAAAATTCTGAAAGAGATGGGAATACCAGACCACCTTACCTGCCTCCTGAGAAACCTGCATGCAGGTCAAGAAGCAACAGTTAGAACTGGACATGGAACCATAGACTGGTTCCAAATTGGGAAGGGAGTACCTCAAGGCTGTATATTGTCACCCTGCTTATTCAACTTATATGCATAGTACATCATGTAAAACACCAGACTGGAAGAAGCACAAGCTGGAATCATGACTGCAGGGAGAAATATAATCTCAGATATGTAGATGACACCAACTTTACAGCAGAAAGCAAAGAACTAAAGTCTCTTCATGAAAGTGAAAAAAGAGAGTGAAAAAGTTGGCTTAAAACTCAACATTCAAAAAAGCAAGATCATGGCATCTGGTCCCATCACTTCATGGCAAATAGACAGGAAGACAATGGAAATAGTGACAGACTTTATTTTCTTGGGCTCCAAAATCACTGGAGATGGTGACTGCAGCCATGAAATTTAAAAACTCTTGCTCCTTGGAAAAAAAGCTATGACCAACCTAGACAACATATTAAAAAGCAGAGACATTGCTTTGCCAACAAAGATCCATATATGGTTTTTCCAGTAGTCATGTATGGATGTGAGAGTTAGACCATAAAAAAGGCTGAGCACTGAAGAATTGATGATTTTGAACTGTGGTGTTAGAGTTCCTTTCCTCTTGAAAGTCCTTTGGACTGCAAGGAGATCCAACCAGTCAATCCTAAAGAAAATCAGTCCTGAATATTCACTGGAAGGACTGATACTGAAGCTGAAACTCCAATACTTTGGTCCCCTTTTGAAAGGTACTGACTCATTGGAAAAGACCATGATGCTGGGAAAGATTGAAGGCAGGAGGAAAAGAAGATAGAGGATGAGATGGTTGGATGGCATCACCGACTCGATGGACATGAGTTTGAGCAAACTTTGGGAGTTGATGATGGACAGGGAAGCCTGGCGAGCTTCAGTTCATAGAGTTGCAACAAGTTGGACACCACTGAGCAACTGAAGTGAACTGATGCTACCATCTTAAATCACCTCCATTTAATTTTAGATATCTATAAAATGAATGGAAAAATGCAAAAACACTCAGGATTTTTGATTAAGTAGTTTATTACTTAAGGTTTATAATAAAAACTGTGTATTACAACCGTGTGTATGTCTGTGCACGTGCGCATGTGTTCAGTCATACCTGACTCTTTGTGACCCCTTGCACTGTTGCCAACCTGGCTCCTCTGTCCATGGGGCTTTTCATTCAAGGGTACTGTAATGGGTTGCCATTTCCAACTCCAGGGGATCTTCCTGACCCAGGGATCAAACCTGCATCTCCAGCATTGGCAGGTGGATTTTTTACTATTGTGCCTCCTGGGCAGTTCTATTACAGCCACATATATACACAAAATAAGAAGGATAAATGTAAATAATTCTAACAGTTTTCAAAAGCATATTGGTATTATATTCTCAAGATACTAGCATTCTATGGTAAAAATGTGCATGCATGAATTAATTCATTTTCATAAAGCAGTTTTAAGCAACTGTACAGAAAACTATAAACATTTCCATTAAGGTTGGAAAGAGAAAATTGTGCTTAATACTATATATTTTGTAATGATACTATACATTTAATAGTACTGCTAATTTTATGTTATTAAACATAGAGCTATTATTTAAAATTAATGTTTGAGATACTGGGGCTTCCCAGGTGGTACTAGTGATAAAGAACTCACCTGCCAACGCAGGAGACCTAAGAGACAGAGGCTCGCTCCCTGGGTTGGGAAGATCTCCTGGAGAAGGGCATGACAACTCACTCCAGTATTCATGTGTGGAGAATCCCGTGGACAGAGGAGCCTGGTGGCATATGGTCCACTGGGTCACCAAGAGTCGGACATGACTGAAGCGACTTAGCCCAGCACATATTTGAGATATTAGACAATATAAAGTTAGGCCACATGAAGCAAAATATTTAAATAAAATTATAAGTGACATGAGATCAAGAAAATAATAAAAACCAAGAAAATATACAAAATACTAAAAAGATAAGCAGTGAATAATATATGAAAACAGGAGAGCAAGCAAGAATCATGACTATTTTTACCCCAGAAAAATGCGGTAATTGTTTTCTTTTTAAGTCTCTTTTTAAGAGCCACAAAAACTAGGTAAATGCTTAAAATGTGTGTAAATCATATGTGCATATGATTTATGCTGAAAAAATATGAAGTCTTTAAATAAGCTAAGTAGATGCACCGTTTTAAAGATGTAAATTTTTTAGAGATGAGTCTATAAGTTTAATGCAACTTTTAGCCAAATCACAGCAGGACATACTTGAGGACTTGAAAAGTAAATTCTAAAATTAATTGAAAATTGTCAAGAATATAGGTATTTAGGGGACTTGTAGGTTTTTTTTTCAAATGTCAATGTTAATTGTAAAGCTCTAATGGCTGAAATACAGTGTATTCCAAAAAGATGTAGAAAGATGTATCAATTAAATATAAACTAGAAATAAATCCACGGATGTATGTGAGCTTCACATATGACAGAGGAAGTTTTACAAAACAGTGCAAAGAGATCAGCTATTAAACAAGTAGCACTGGAATAATTTGCTCTGTACATAGAAAAAAGTAGACTAGATTTCCATGTAATCTACAAAAATATCCAAACTGTAATTACAGTTAACATTTTAAAAAATCTCAAAGAAAATATAAGAAAATATCTTTCTTTGTTTTTTACATCAAGGGTGAAAAAGACTTCCTAAATGCAGAATGTAAAGTGTAAATTTTAAAGAAAAAGCTTGATATATTTGAGTTAAACCAAATAGAGTTTCTGTATGTGGAACTGATTATGAAAATTGCTTGTGGAAATAATAACAAAAATGACCATTAACATGGAAATGATACAGATATCTAAATGCTCCTCTCTTAATATGACGGAAGAGTGAATGGGTAGCTAACAGAAATGAATGTATATATACAGTTGACATTTGAAGAACACAACAGGTTGTTTGAGGTGCCTACACTGCATGTAGGGCTTTCCAGGTGGCTCAGTGGTAAAGAAGCCACCTGCCAGTGCAGGAGATGCAAGAAACGTAAGTTCAATCCCTGGATCAGGAAGATCCCCTGGCAACCCACTCCAGTATTCTTGTCTGGAAAATCCCATGAGGCTGGTGGGCTGCAGTCCATGGGGTCGCAAAGAGTTAGAAATGACTAAGCAAGCATGCATGTACACATACTCTCCATGTAGTTCAAAATCTTCGTATGCTTTATATCTGCCCTCTGTATCCATGATTTGGCATCCGTGGGTTCAACCAACATAGATGGTGTAGTGCTGTGGTATTTACTTGAAGAAAACCTACATATAAATGGACCCACACAATTCAAATCTGTGGTCTTCAAGGATCAACTATAATCCAGGGTCAGTTCAGTTCGGTGGCTCAGTCATGTCCGACTCTTTGTGACCCCGTGGACTGCAGCACAACAGCCTTCCCTGTCCATCACCAACTCCCAAAACTTGCTCAAACTCATGTCCATTGAGTCAGTGATGCCATCCAACCATCTCATCCTTTGTCATCCATTTCTTCTCCTGCCTTTAATCTTTCCCAGCATCAGGGTCTTTTCCAATGAGTCAGTTCTTTGCATTAGGTGACCAAAGTATTGGAGTTTCAGCTTCAGCATCAGTCCTTCCAATGAATATTCAGGCCTGATTTCCTTTAGGATTGACTGGTTGGATTTCCTTGCAGTCCAAGGGACTCTCAAGAGTCTTCTCCAACACCACAGTTCAAAAGCATCAATTCTTTAGCACTCAGCTTTCTTTATAGTCCAATTCTCACATCCATACATGACTACTGGAAAAACCAGGGTAATCCAGGGTGTATAACAGTAGTATACTAAGTAAAAACAGATGAATTGTAGAATGTTGCAAATAGTAGGGTAGCATTTATACCATCTGCAAACAAAAAAAAAATGATAAATGTCTGTTAGTTTTATATTTCTGTGTGTGAGCATATAGATTTGGCCTGGTGAATCTGCAAAGTGAAAAGCAAATGAAACTAGTGGCTGGAGACTAAATGAAGTGAACTTTATTTATAATATTATATACATATATAAAACTTTAAAAAGATAATGCAACAAAATGTGAACAAATATAAATTTGAGATTGTTGCTACATAGAATTTTTGCATTATTGTTGTGTTTTATAGTATTTTTCTCAATTTTCTCAAAACAAAATCTCTTGGGATTGTTAGAAATAATGGTTGACTAAAACAGGTTTTGTGATTTCTAGAGCAGCAAAGCTCTGTGTCCTCTTGTCAAGAATAAGATACATTCAGTAGGAAGGAGCATGCTCAGAAGAGGCGTTCGTAAATCAGATCATAACAAACAGTGCCAAGACTGAAGGATTAGAAATAGAAATATACACCTGTAACGCCTAGCATGTTGCTTCTTAGTTATCTGTTAGGTAGTCCAGAATTCTGGTAGGATGAGAAGAATCTAAATCCACTAAAAGTATGTCTCCTCGACTCTATAAAGATCAAAACAGAACTTAAGCTCTGTTACAGAAAATTATGAAATAATATTTTTGTAGAGGTGAGTTTGTATTAATAGCTGTTACAATTTATACTGTTTTCCTCCCCACTTTTACTACAAGTTGGGCTAACTATAGCACGGCTATTTATCCCCACTCCTTAGACAATCAGAATATTAATGATCATGACTGAAATGTGTGTATATACATGCAGGCTATCAGAAGTACATTGTACATGTAGGACAGTTCGCTTCCTCTCAAGCCGAAGATGGAATGAATTTAGAAAATATTTTCTCTCTGTTCAATCTAAAATCTGATTCTTTACATATTTACAGCTGCTGAGTATAGCCATCATTTAATTGTGTGAGCTACAATTTTCATCTTTCAAGGTCATACTTATAATGGAAATACTAATTAATAATTAGCACTTATAGGCTTTTTATCGTCTGAGTACTTTACCAACAATTAATTTAATTGCTCAAGAACCACGGGGACCCTAATTTCTGTAGGATAAAGGGAGGTTATATTAGGGTCTTTGGGAAGGAAATTAGATCAGAATATATGTTGACATACGTTCGCAACATTCATCAATGTAAGTAGGAGAAATAAAAGGAAAAACACATAATTCAGCTTATCTTTATTATGAAGTTTTTGATTTCTAGAAAAAATGCCCCATTTTCCATTTCTAAAATAAGGCTCAATAAATTCAGCTTTAATTAAGTGTAGAATTTAGTTGTTTGTGGTGATTCACTGAAGGAAAACAATAAGTAGGTTGTAAATCTACTTATAACACTGTAGGAGTTCATAATTATCTTTTGTATGTACATTTTATCTTAAGATTACTCCATACTTTGCTAAGCTGGTCTATACATTTTATTTTGAGATTACTCCATATTTCATTCTTTTGAAGCACAACTTTTATATATGAATCTTTTTTTTGATAATGATTGTTTTGAGCACTGAGACCATAGTGGTACCTTTGCTGTGATATAAATTTCACATTATTCTGTTGTAACTTGGAAATTCCTATTTGCAATTAAGTAAAACTAAACATTTAATAATAGAGATGTAGGCCAAAAAATGACTCAATAAGGTTTGTCTCCAGATTAATGTTGTGCCTGCAAAATTTGATAAAGTTAGTGTGCTTGGGAAAGCTCTAATTGTGAAGAAATGTATTATTTTCTTTTCTTTAACTTGTAAGTGATCCGAGTCATCATCTTTACCTTTGATTATATATTTCTGTTTTATCACAGTTAATAGAGCTAAGTTTCATATAGTAAATGCACAGAAATGATTCACCTGAATATTTTAATTGGATTCACCTCCAAAATTAACTTGGCATATGGATAATATGAGAAACATGCCTCTATTTAATTAGCAGAGAGACTTGTCTACCATTCTCATAGTAAAAGGCTGTCTTCTTTGGGGATTTGGCTGCCTAAAGTCATTAAAGATGCCATCATTTCTTGAAACTCAGGTGGATGTGTTCATGGAAGATTCCACTTTAGTTAATTACATGATAAGGAGTGTCTCTTTCTCCCTCTCTTCCCTCCCTCCTCTTTCTGGCTCTTTTTTCTCTTCTCCCCTTTACAAAGCAACTGAGAGCATTTGGTAGATCAGCCTCCCAGTTCCAATAATGTAGTTATTTTGCAGGGACTGTAACAGGACCCTGCATAGATACCTTCAAAAATAATGTTCTACAGAATTTGCAGCTTCTTTCTAAAGTGAAAAATTCAACATGTCTTGCAAAATTCGTGCCCATGTGAGAGACAGTGGCTTAGATCATGAACTCCTTATTGCCAAATTCAGACTTAAATTGAAAAAAGTAGGGAAAACCACTAGATCATTCAGGTATGACTTGAACCAAATCCATAACGATTATACAGTGGAAGTGAGAAATAGATTTAAGAGACTAGATCTGATAGACAGAGTGCCTGATAAACTATGGACGGAGGTTTGTGACACTGTACAGGAGACAGGGATCAAGACCACTCCCAAGAAAAAGAAATGCAAAAAAGCAAAATAGCTGTCTGAGGAGCCCTTACAAATAGCTGTGACAAGAAGAGAAGTGAAAAGCAAAGGAGAAAAAGAAAGATATACACATTTGAATGCACAGTTCCAAAGAAGAGCAAGGAGAGATAAGAAAGCCTTCCTCAGAGATCAGTGCAAAGAAATAGAGGAAAACAATAGAATGGGAAAGACTAGAGATCTCTTCAAGAAAATTGGAGATACCGAAGGAACATTTCATGCAAATAAATGGGCTCAATAAAAGACAGAAATGGTACGAACCTAACAGAAGCAGAAAATATTAAGAAGAGGTGGCAAGAATACACAGAAGGACTGTACAGAAAAGATCTTCATGACCCAGATAATCATGATGGTGTGATCACTCACCTAGAGCCAGACATCATGGAATGTGAAGTCAAGTGGGCCTTAGAAAGCGTCACTATGAACAAAGCTAATGGAAGTGATAGAATTCCAGGTGAGCTATTTCAAATCCTAGAAGATGCTGTGAAAGTGCTACACTCAATATGCCAGCAAATTTGGAAAACTCTACAGTGGCCACAGGACCGGAAAAGTTCAGTTTTCATTCTAATCCCAAAGAAGTGCAATGCCGAAGAATGCTCAGACTACCACACAATTGCATTCATCTCACACACTGGTAAAGTAATGCTTAAAATTCTCCAAGCCAGGCTTCAGCAATATGTGAACAGTGAATTCCCAGATGTTCAAACTGGTTTTAGAAAAGGCAGAGGATCCAGAGATCAAATTACCAACATCCGCTAGATCATTGAAAAAGCAAGAGAGTTCCAAAAAAATGTATATTTCTGCTTTAATTACTATGCCAAAGCCTTTGACTGTGTGAATCACAATAAACTGTGGAAAATTCTGAAAGAGATGGCAATATGAGACCACCTGACCTGCCTCCTGAGGAATCTGTATGCAGATCAGGAAGCAACAGTTAGAACTGGACATGGAACAACAGACTGATTCCAAATAGGAAAAGGAGTACGTCAAGGCTGTATATTGTCATCCTGTTTATTTAACTTATGTGCAGAGTACATCATGCGAAATGCTGGGCTGGAGGAAGCACAAGCTGGAATCAAGATTGCTGGGAGAAATATCAGTCACCTCAGATATGCAGATGACACCACCCTTATGGCAGAAAGTGAAGAACTAATGAGACTCTTGATGAAGGTGAAAGAGGAGAGTGAAAAAGTTGGCTTAAAGCTCAACATTGAGAAAACGAAGATCATGGCATCTGGTCCCATCACTTCATGGCAAATAGTTGGGGAAACAGTGGAAACAGTGGCTGACTTCATTTGGGGAGGCTTCAAAATCACTGCAGATGGTGACTGCAGCCATGAAATTAAAAGACGTTTAGTCCTTGGAAGAAAAGTTATGACCAACCTAGATAGCATATTAAAAATCAGAGACATTACTTTGCCAACAAAGGTCCATCTAGTCAAAGCTATGGTTTTTCCAGTAGTCATGTATGGATGTGAAAGTTGGACTAAAAAGAAAGCTGAGCATCAAAGAATTGATGCTTTTAGCTGTGGTGTTGGAGAAGGCTCTTGAGAGTCCTTTGGACTGCAAGGAGATCCAATGAATCCATCCTAAAAGAGATCTGTCCTGAGTGTTCATTGGAAGGACTGATGTTGAAGCTGAAGCTCCAATACTTTGGCCACCTGATGCAAAGAACTGACTCATTGGAAAACACCCTTATGCTGGGAAAGATTGAAGGCAGGAGAAGGGGACAACAGAGGATAAGATGGTTGGATAGCATCACCGACTCAATGGACATGAGTTTGAGTAAACTCCAGGAGTTGGTGATGGACAGGGAAACCTGGCGTGCTGTGGTCCATGGAGTCAAAAAGAGTCAGACACGACAGAGCAACTGAACTGAACTGAACTGAGAGAGTGAAGAGATTCAGCAAATTGACACAAAATAACTACTATTAAAAATTATTTTTTTCTCTTGGAATTATCATGTCTAGTTATCATAATCTTAATTTGATACATAATTTACCAAGTAGTTAAATACTCACTTCACTTTAAAGTAAACAAGTCTATGAGATGAACATCTTTTACCTCTCACCCATCCACACAGTCAAAGCTTAAAATCAGTTGGTACTTTAATTAAACAAAACAAAACAAAACAGAATAATCATGGCCTTCTGCCATTGATCTAGTTATCAAAAAATTTAGTTTACTTTTCAATCCTTGTTATCATTGGGGTACTTTGGCCCAGAATTTAGGGCTTATTGCTTCAAACAGGGGATGGGTACTTGCCAATAATGAGTTCACTAATGAATGGCTTCAAAGATCAATGCTAGCATTCTCTTAATGTAGTTTAAAAGTTCCCCACAAGGGCTTGTCTAGGATAAGATTCACAGATAAATAATCTACTCTTTCCTGGATACAAGTTGTTTCTGGTGATGGCACAGGTTCAATAAATTATTGACATACACCTAAGGTAGCCTGTTCTAGCATTACAGATGCTACTGAGGATGGATGGAAACAAAGAAGGTTCAACTTCCTATTTCAGAGAGTTTTAGGGAATTCTAATTGCATTTTCAGGGTTTCCCTGGTGGCTCAGTGGTAAAGAATCTGCCTGCCAACACAGGAGATCAATCCCTGGGTCAGGACCATCCACTAGAGAAGGAAATGGCCACCCACTCCACTACTCTTGCCTGGGAAATCCCATGGACAGAGGCGTCTAGTGGGCTACAGCCCATGGACCCGCAAAGAGTTTGGACACAATGTAGTGACTACATAACAATAACAACTGCATTTTCCAAACTGTAAAGAAAAACACCAATACAGTATACTAACACATATATATGGAATTTAGAAAGATGATAATGATAACCCTGTATGTGAGACAGCAAAAGAGACACAAATGTATAGAAAAGTCTTTTGGACTCTGTGGGAGAGGGAGGGGGTGAGATGATCTGGGAGAATGGCATTGAAACATGTATACTATCATATAAGAAATGAATCACCAGTCTAGGTTTGATGCAGGATACAGGATGCTTGGGGCTGGTGCAGTGGGATGACCCAGAGAGATGGTATGGGGAGGGAGGTGGGAGGGGGGTTCAGGATTGGGAACATGTGTACACCCGTGGTGGATTCATGTCGATGTATGGCAAAACCAGTACAGTATTGTAAAGTAAAAGAAAGTAAAATTTATTTTTTATTTTTTTTTTTAATTATTTTATTTTATTTTATTTTTTTTAATTTATTTATTTACTTTTAATTTTTACTTTACAATTCTGGCTCATGTTTGGGAACGCATGTACACCTGTGGTGGATTCATGTCAATCTATGCCAAAACCAATACAAAAGAAAGTAAAATTTAAAAAAAAGAAATGATTCCAAAATTTCCATGGTGAGATAAATAATAACCCCCAAGGTACTCCCATGTTAACTGCAGGAAACTGTAATACCTACACACCAAAAAAGAACTTTGGAAATGCATTTAAGCGTTTGGAGATAGGATGATTCTGCTGACTTTATTTCAGTGCCTAAATGCAATCCCAAGTGTTCCTAAAAGAGAGAACCAGAGGGAAGACTTGACTACCATGGTAAAGAAGGCAATATAATCATGGAAACAAACTGCAGTGACGCAGCCAGGAGCCAGGGAGTGTGGGCAACCTTTGGAAACAGAAGAAGCAAGGAACAGATTCTCCTTTGGAACCTCTAAATAGAACAAGCCTTCTCAAAACTCTGCCTTCATTCTGTAAACTGATTTCAGACTTTTGGCCCCAAAGACTGTAAAAGAGTAAATTTGTATTGTTTTAAGTCACAACATTTGTGTTTCTTTACAGTAGATGTTCCCAACCTCTGGGATGTAGACTGGTACCTCCTTGTCAGATCAAGGGTAGCGTTAGATTAGAAATAAGTGCGTGCATGCTCAGTCATGTCCTACTCCTTGTGGCCCTATGGACTGTAGTCCGCCAGGCTCCTCTGTGCTTGGGATTTCCCAGGCAAGAATACTGGAGTGGGTGGCCATTTCCTCCTCTAGGGAAACTTCCAATCCCAGGGATCAAACCCACGTCTCCTGCATTGGCAGGCAGATTCTTTATCCCTTAGCCACCTTGGAAGCCCAGATTAGAAAGAAAGTGCACAGTAAATGTAATATGCTTGAACCATCCCCAAACCATCCCCCCCACCAACCACCCTGGTTTGTGGAAAAATTGTCTTCCACAGAACTGGTTCCTGTTACCAAAAGGGTTGGGAAGCTTTACATCATCTATAGAAAACCAGAACTAATACAATATCCTTTTAAACCCCTAGCCATTAATACTTTACACAAGTCACTCTAAGCTAGTGCATAATTGATCAAACAGCTATGAAACAGTTCTTTCTATTCATGTGCCTATACTTAAGTTATATTGACATTTGTTTTTGTTTTAGTGCTCTTAGATAATTTTAACTTGCATTTCTTTGCAATTTTCACAAAGCAATCACCGACATTTTTCTATTTACTTTCAATGCAAACAGCCACCCTGTTTTTTAAGCATCATTCATTTACAGGTACCATACAGTTAAAATTCTTTTAGTCCTGTATTTATAACTAAGACATTTGGCTCCATAACAATGAAACCTCTTCTGCTTTGCAGATAGAATATTTAAAAATTTCAGAAAAGAGGTGTTTCTGTTTTAATGTCTGCTTGACATTTCACTATGCATATTCGATCGAGTAAGTTGAAAAAAAAGATACAAGCCTTATAAACCCCAGGTTACCATCTTGGTAGCAGATTACACAGGAAATCTCTGATCACATGTGTAGAAAACAATTGTTTTCACAGTTTACTCCCCAGATTCAAGGATTAAAATGTATGTACATCAAAAATATTCATAAAACAATTTAACAGCTATGCAGAGCATAGCAATGTGTATGAATCAGTATAAATGTGTGTCTAATCCGGTTTTACAAATATTACTGACTAGTCAGTTGTGGAGAAGAGGGCCAGAGGCCTAGAGTCAATCCAGTTGAACTAAGAAATCTCAGTGTCTGAGACTTGTTTTCATTTTTTCCCCCCAAATGGGAAGATTGTGCTATATTCCCTCTTGGTTGTAAGGATTCTGCAGATTTACAGTCAAATTAATTTGTAAAAACCCATTCTTGTGATAGTTGCCTCCAAACTCTGGTACTGGTCATGAAGGACTGGTTTAAATTAGCAACGAACTACTCATCTGGCCCTGCAGTCAACAAATACAGCTGGCCTGTTATTCTCAGAAACATGGTTAATAGTATCCTTGTAATTATGCCTTCAGTTATTTATTCTAAAAGAGATGGTATATATATATATATATATATATATATATGCAT
>NW_024070204.1:10782707-10905457 GCF_014754425.2 Oryx dammah
TATATATATATATATATATATATATGCATGTATATAATTTTTATTGGCGTTTAGTTGCTTTACAATGTTTTGTTAGTTTCTGCTGTATAGCAAAATGAATCAGCTCTTCGTATGCATGTATCCCCTCTTTGTCACCACAGAGCATTGAGTAGAGGTCCCTGTGTTACACAGTAGGTTCTGTACATATATACACATCCGTTCAGTTCAGTTCAGTTGTTCAGTCCTGCCTGACTCTTTGCAACCCCATGGACTGCAGCACGCCAGGCCTCCCTGTCCATCACCAACTCCCAGAGTTTACTCAAACTTAAGCCCACTGAGTCGGTCATGCCATCCATAGCAGTGTATGTAAGTCAATCCCAGTCTCTTGATTCAGCCTACCCTGCCTTTCCCCATTTGGTGTCTTATGCTTGTTCTCTATGTCCGTGTCTCTATTTCTGCTTTGCAATAAATAAACAAACAAACTAGCAAAATTACACAGAAACTAGAAGCAAATCCTTTTAAATGGGCATGTCTATATAAAGGGCTTGCAATTATGATTGTTAAGAAAAATACACACACTTCTTAATGCCTATGAATGTCCTCAGGGTATTACGGAGAACATTGTGATCAACCCTATGCAATCCAGAAATGAAAGATTAGTGTAAATTACCTGATATGTATCGTGCAATGCCTAGTGCGTTCAGCCTATGTACAATCCAACACATGTTCACACATGTGTGTAGATGCATGTAGTGTGTGTTTGTGCACCTTTGTGGGTATGTGCAGGGTGTGGGAAGTGAAAGTGGGGATGAGAAACTAGTCTCATAACCACAAGTCTATGCCAGGAACCCTGACCTAATTTTCTCTTAGAATCATGCATTGGATTTTATATCTGGTTACATGAGCATTTCAAGTAGAAGCATAATTTTTTCTTGGGATTTTATACACCTAATGAAGTCAACATTCCCATAGAATTTTAAGAGGTGGTTTGGGCAGAAGGCCAGAGGATATTATAGGAAAGAGAGTAGAGCCTTTGTAGGAAGTTGGATTTCAGTGATTAAGGAGACCCCAAATGGTAAGCTGCTGACAACATTCCCACAAAGTGTCACACAAAAACACAAGAGGGACGATTTTAGGTGGGTCCCTCACCAGGGGCACCAAGTAGCTCTGCCCCTGCATATTCCTTGCCCCTGGTGGAACTAGATTCTCTGGACATTAGAAGGCTCTCCTGCACCCTCCACTCCACTTCCTTTCTCTGAAAACTGAACATTTCTTCCCTTAGGCCACAGACCGCAGAGTGACTGAGCCTGGTATTATTTACATCAGGACACTTAAAGCTATGTCATTAAATTGTGGCTCCTCGATTTTCCCCCTTTGAGTTTTTCCAACATAAAATGTCTTTTACTGAAACGGGGAAGAGGGCTGCAGTAAATCATTCCAATTCTACAGCCTTTGATTTTGCGTGCAGCCCTCGGAGGCAGAGAAGTAATACGAAGCTGCGTGAGATGAATGGTGTGCTCTTACAATCTGGAAGAGTTTATTTCGTTCCTCTCTTGCATTGCTTATTATCTGAGTGTGTGGCCCATTTAGTGGGACTATCTGGGCACGGCATAAGTATAGACGATGCTCCCGTGGCTGCTCTCGGGCACGTGGAGCCCTGGCATAGAATGTAAGTAGCATGTTGAACAATTAGGATCAGAGATACAACCCAAGTGCACCTTAATTGCTATATTTATTCAGTGATGAAATCTCCTCCCATCAGAGGATGAAAACTCATGCAGCGCCCCTCCCTCATCTGTCTGCATCCTCATTGGTGGAAAATGTTCAGTGGTCACCTTACATCACAAATGCAGCCACATGTCACAGTCAGAATGATCCTTCCGAGATGTTAACAGCCAGAGACTTGATTCCACACGTGGTTATTTCTTTGCCAGTTCTAGCCATCCGAGCGTGGGCTCCAGCCCTGAGAAGGGTGTCATTGGTCTCTGTTATTCCACATGCCAGTGTCCTCTACCCTCCACCCCACAAGCCTACAGGCTGGTTTCTGACTTTTCTGGGAACCGGTCAGGGATGAGAAGAGTGGCAGGTCCCTAGTGAATAGGCAGAGTTGGGAACCGAGTTTCTTCTTTTTCCTTGGTGAACTCTGTGATGTTTCCATCTCTCTGCATCTCTCTGCTGCCTTTCATTTTCCCTGGAGAGATGCTCTTGTAGTTTGGATGCTGGCTTCTCAGTTATTCCAGGTCTCCAGGAGTCCGACTTTCACCTCCAGCTTCCTCCAGCCTACTGAACAGAATCCAAGCCAGCTCTCCATGCCATAGCCTCAGAGCTGCTCCTCAGGCCAGTGTAGCTTTTTCCTGCTGCTTCCCTTGTCCTCTACGGGATCCCTGTGCTCCCCAAATGCAGGAAATAGAAGTCAAAGCATTACTCTGAGTAATGCCAAAGAGATCTGCCCCTTCTGGAAATGGCAGGAGAGGGATCCTAAAGGCAGGGACCAGAAAGCCCAAGGTCTGTGCCTGTCATCATGACTTCAAGTTGCAGTGCTTTTACAGGTTGGGATTCTTTTGGTAGGACTTTAAAAGTTAAAAAACTAGATTTTCCCACCCTGAAACTTTCCTCTCCTTGCTGTGTTAAGATGTGCAAAATCTCTGCTACTGAAGTAATTAATCTGGTTTCATACATACATTCTTAAGGTTAATATTAAATTCAGTTTAAATCAATAATGTGGTGCTGAATGATCAGTATATTCAAAATATGTTGTGGAGAACTCCCGGGCATTCAAAGCTTACTGAAGCAGTGGCTGAATTTAAAGAAGCATATATGTACTCAGTTATTTCAGTAGTGAACAACTCTTTGTGACCCTATGGACTGTAGTCCCCTGGGCTCCTCTGTCCATGGGGTTTCCCAGGCAATAATACTGAAGTGGGTTGCCATGCCCTCCTCCAAGGGATCTTCCCAACGCAGCGATGAAACCTGCATCTCCGGCATTGTTAGGCAGACTCTTTACTGCTGAGCCACTGGGGAAGCCCCTTAGAAGCATACAATTTGAGACAAAATAAGCCTGCTTCACAGGAAGAAAGAGACTTCATTGAGAACCTAATTGCTGTCAAACACTTTCTGAACAACTGTTTCAGATGGGACAGCTATAAATAGAGAGGTTTAATAATTGCCCAGATTACAGGGAGAGCAAGAGATGAAGCCAGATTTTTTGGCTTCATTAACCAGTTCCAATCCTCCTTTCCTCCTGATGGAGAAGTTCATTCAGACAATGTGACCACCAGTTGGCCCACAGCTGGACCCAGGAAGTTCTGGAGTTTCCACACTCCTTCCCCTGTCCTTGGAATGTCCATTCTACCCATTGTTCCTATAATAGAAGCTGTTCTAAGGATATAACCTTGCAAAAGTAAGATATTGTGTAGATCATCTGAATAGCATACATGACCGAACCCAGTTAAGGGCTCAAGATAAAATCTTAAGAGTCTGGTGGTTGGTTCTGGATATCCACTCCTCTTGCAGAGGCCAAGATAAGCTTAGTTTGTGAGATCCCTCGAGATTGCCACCTACCAGCCTGGAGTGATTTGCCTCGTTGTTCAGTTTCCATGCCCTCTGGACAGAGGCTGGTTTCTGGTTTCACCCAGGAAACTCTAGGTTTTGCGGTCATTCACTCAGTCGTGTCTGACTCTTTTGCAACCCCACGGACTGTAGCCCACGAAGCTCTTCAGTCCATGGAATTTTTCAGGCAAGAATAGTGGAGTGCATGGGCATTTCCTCCTGACCCAGAGATTGAGCCTGTGTCTCCTGCATGGCAGGCAGATTCTTTACCACTAAACCACTGGGAAGTCCACATGTGTTCCACTTTCTTTAAATGTGAAAATGCAGTCAGATAGGCAAAGGCGAGTTTTACAGCCTTAAGAAAGAAACAGTATTATGACCATAATAAAGGGAATGGAGCTCACTTCAGTTGGAAGGATAAAGGCAGGACAGTCTTTTTTGTGGATGTGGTGTTTGAAGGTGTGAATGCAGCAGCCTGGCACTTTGGCACAGAAGTCTCTGGTGCGGTGAGAAAAGCATTTAGCTTTATAAAAAGAGGAACCATTATGGACTCAATTGTATGGAATCGGGGAAGTTAAAGAGCATTCTGGAATAAGGGAAATCTCTAGTTTTAGTATTATTTGCCGTAAGGACTGTTTCCTTCTAGCTTTATTGAAGAATGATTGAAAGCAAAAATTGTGTATATTTAGGTTGTGCAGCTTGATGTCTTGACATATCTATATGTTATGTAGTGATAACAACAATCAAGCTAATTAACACATCCATCATCTCACACAACCACCCTTTGTGTGTGTGTGTGTGTGAAATGAGGACACTTGAGTACACTTAGCAAATTGCAAGTGTACAACAGAGTAATATTAAATATAGTCCCAGGCTTCCCTGGTAGCTCAACTGGTAAAGAATCCGCCTGCAAAGTAGGAGACCCTGGTTCAATTCCTGGGTCAAGAAGATCCCCCAATAGGCTACCCACTCCAGTATTCTTGGGCTTCCCTGGTGGCTCCAATGGTAAAGAATCTGCCCTCAATGTGGGACACCTGGGTTTGATCCCTGGGTTGGGAAGATTCCCTGGAGGAGGACATGGCAACTCACTCCAGTATTCTTTCCTGGAGAGTCCCCATGGATGGAGGAGCCTGGCGGGCTACAGTCCATGGGGTCACAAAGAGTTGGACAGGACTGAGCGACTAAGCACAGCACAGCACAATTATAGTCACATGCTGTCCCTTAGGTCTCCAGAAGTTACTCATCTTAACTAGAAGTTTGTATACTTTCACCAACATATACAAATTTTCACTATTTCCCAGCCCCTGATAATCTCTTACAATGAATTTTTTTTTTTAAGATTCTGCTTATAAGTGACATCATGCAGTTTTTATCATTCACTGTCTGTCTTATTTCACTTAACATAATGTCCTCCAGGTTTATACATGTCATACTCACTTTTCTTAGACTTTCCATCTTCTTGAGAGTTACTAAAGGCCAGAGAAATCTGTGTTGCAACTGCAGGGTCAGGATGGATCTCCTAGTTTTGTTATAATTTCCCCAAGATCCTAAAAATGGCACCTGGAGTCCTATTCCTGCCCCCCAAAATAAAGGCAAGCAATAGATAAGAGAAGCACAAAAGAACTGATAAATAAAAGAAAATGAAATATTATTTTCATTGATGCTACCATGATTCCTCTTCTCCAAAATTGTGTCTTGATTATAAGCAAAGAAAATTTTATTTTAAATTGGATCCTGGAGGGTTAAGTAAAATCAGTAAGGAACTTCAGAGTGCATAGAGCTTAAATTTCCAAAATTTTCCGGGACAGTGAAATTTATCACCATGTCTATCCTGGAGCAGAATTTGTTTGCTTAGGAATTGTCAAAAACAAAACAAAACAAAACAAAACAAAACACCAAAACCCATAAATTATGAAGATCCATTCTGCAGAGACCTATATTGATTTCATTTTCAAAAATTCAAAGATTCTTTGAGGCAAAATATGAGGTTAAACGTTTTCAAAATATAGATATGAGCTACGGTGATGTTGGAAGTTATATAATTTTACAAGTGTTAATGGCATATACTTCTAAAATAAAGCCTTAAGATAATATTTAGTTACTCAGTTGTGTCCAACTTTTTGTGTTCCCATGAACTATAGCCCACCAGGCTCCACTGCCCATGGAATTCTCCAGGCAAGAATACTGGAGTGGGTAGCCACTTCCTTCTGCAGGCAATCGTCCTGATCCAGGGATCGAGCTCGGGTTTCCTGCATTGCAGGCAGGCTCTTTACCATTTCAGCCACCATTAAAATACATAACACATTCAGTTGTTTGGCTTTTCCCTTGGTGTTTGCTATTCAGCACAGTTATATACCAAATGTCCTTGATCTAACCTCAGTGTTCACACCTCAGCACTTATGCATACAGATACTTTGATCTACTTATTTATAAGTGTGACCCAGAGCAAGTTTTATGATTCCAGGCTTATTACAGGGCAAAATGATTTACAGATATTAAGCGTCTTTTATTTCCTAAGTGCAACTCCTCCGTCAGCCACAATTTCAAACTTGCATTTACAGGGGGAAATATGAAAAAGAGAGAAAAGAATGAAGAATTGAGTCAGACAAAATGAAGGGTACTCAAAAAATAATTATGACACAAAAGCACTATTTTTATATTAAGACTCTCCATGGAAGGTCAGGGAAGACCCCTGGCTAATTGCAGGCTGTGATTTGGCTAATTTCTCTGGCTTTCAGTAGATTATGTCTGATTTAATAGCTTGTTAGTATTGATAAACTAATAATTGTTCTTTACAGCATCAGACTTTCACCACCAGACACATCCACAACTGAGTGTAGTCTCTGCTTTGGCCTAGCCACTTCATTCTTTCTGGTGCTATTAGTAACTGCCCTCCACTCTTCTCCAGTAGCGTATTGGACACCTTCTGACCTGGGGGGCTCATCTTCTGGTGTGATATCTTCTTGACCTTTCTTACTGTCCAGGGTGTTCCCTAAGCAAGAATACTGCATTAGGTTGCCATTTCCTTCTCCAGTGAACCATGTTTTGCCAAAACTCTTCACTATGACCCGTCCATCTTGGGGGCCCCTGCAAGGCATGGCCCATAGCTTCATTGAGCTGTGCAAGACCCTTCACCATGACAAAGCTGTGATCCATGAAGGGGATTGTACTATACTTAAAGGTGATTAATTTTGAGTGACCTTTGAGTATTTTCTCTACTCAAAGCTTACATATGCCTATGCAATCTACAGACTAAATGCTTTGTCTTGATCATAAGAACCAAAGACAGGTGGTCAGGAAACATGGGTTGAAGTGCTGATTGGGCCACTAACCAACTTGGGGGACTTAGAGTGGTAAGCATATGTTTCTCTGTGTTTCAAATAATGGCGAAAGTATCTTCTGTTAGATTTGCTTAGGAATTAAATAACAAACAAAAACCAGCACATAAAACATGTAGGCAGTGCAGAGATGAAGTCAACGTCTTAGCTGTGGAAATTTACCTTGCTAAGATTAACTGACTTTTGCAAAGATGCATCATATATGAGGACCAGAGCCAGAATGAATAACCAGAATTGTTGGATCCATGGCAATGTCTAAATGTATACATTACAAAACTTGACTTTTAATTCTGACTTTAGGCAATTCACAACTTCTTGCCTTTGACTTTTTAAACTGTATTATAACCATACATTGCAGAGTTGGAAGGCAGATTTGACTTAAGCTGAGATAAGTAATGTTGATGGTTATTTTTGCAGAGCTGGTGGAGGTGAACAGAAGCAAATAAAACTATGATAACAATAACTCTATCTGTGCATAGCTTCTGACTGTTTAGTGGGGAACACAAGCATTCATGGCATTACAGTCACTGGTGCTAAAAAATTATGTGTAGTTCTTGAAATAGTGCATATTTCACTTTTGAGAACCCCATGTTTAAATGGTTTGATGTAACAAAGGATGGCAATAGTTACGCTCTAATAAGAATAATTTTAGCTAAAGTTTACAGAATACTTTTATTAATTATTAATATTATTTATTGTTAAAACAAAAAGATAATGAAAACTATAATTAAAAAATAAAATTCACTGATATTTTCACAATCCAGAAATAATTATTTTGAATTCTTTGGCATGTTTTGTATTGCATATATAAAACTTCCCATGCCTTTCTTCTCTAATGGTAATTACTCCCATAAAATGGTGCTAATTGTTCCTGGCTATTATTTTGTAATTTGTATGGCTATTAACAGTTTATACTATTGGTTTCTGCTCTGAAAAGTTACATATGCAGTAAGCTAAGGTACCTATCCTTTGCAACTTTTAAATGTAGCATCCAGTTTTAGTAATTTATCCACACTAGTACATACAGGTCAAACTTCTCTTTGTTTACTACATAAATATTGCATTGTTTAAAAAATGCTGTGACTGTAATTCCTGAGAAGGAATGATGCACGTTCCCTGCTTTGCTACAACAAACAGAGCTGCTATGGAGATGCTTGAATGTATTTACTTAGGTGAATGTCTGTTTCTCTAGCACACACCCCTGGATTCCTTGTCTTGAGGTATGTATTTATTTGTATCTTCAAATTTACTGAGAATTGTCAAATTGCTCCTTGAGGAAGCTTTATCAATTGATATTTTCACCTACAGTATGTTAGTGTTTCCCTCCTTACTTTCATCAAGTGGTTAGGCTGGATGCTGGTAGTGATGGGATAATTCATTTTCCTGTCAATTTGGTCTCCCCTTTTGTTAGTGAAGGTCAGAAACTGCACATGTAATAGTTAGTGATTCAAGCTTTCCATACCCTTCATTTTACGGAATGACATCACTGCCCATTGATTTGAACCAGCCAGAAGACTACGAATCCTCAGCTCTTCTGTCTCCCTTATCGGCCATCAGTCCCTGTTGATTCTTCTCCCAGTGTGTTTCACTTCTCACTTCTTGCCCCCACCATCGTCCTGGTCCAATCTATCACCCTTGGCTATATTAACTATCTGTGCTCAGTCACTCAGTCATGTCCGACCTTGTGACCCATGGAAGGTAGCCCACCAGACTCCTCTGTCCATGGAGTTTTCCAGGCAAGTATACTGAAGCAGATTGCCATTTCCTTCTGGGCATCTCCCTGACCTAGGGGTTGAACCCGCATCTCCTGCATTGGGAGGTGGATTCCTTACCACTGAGCTACCTGGGAAGCCCATATACAAGTACAGCAGCCTTTAAAAATTTTTTTTTGCTGTGCTGGGTCTTCTCTAGTTGTGGAGCACAAGCTCTACTAGAGTGCTCAGGTTCAGTAGTTGCTGCAAGTGGGCTTAGTTGCCTCATGGCATGTGGGATCTTAATTGCCAGACCAGGGACTGAACCTGTAACCCATCCTTTGGAAGGCAGATTCTTAAAGAGTGGACCACCAGGGAAGCCCCTAGCACACTCTTAATTGGTCTCTCCAACACCCATTTTTGCCTTCTTAGATTGTTGTCTGCATCCACACATCAATAAGAGTAATCACTTTTAGAGGAAACTATAAACCTGCATTAATTTTTTAGTTGAGCAGTTAAAATGAGCAGGCAATGTAATTCTATGTCAAGCACAGGCACACACACATATTTGCCAGCAGACCTAAAGAAATAGTGTGGTTTTCTAAGCCTCAGTTTAATTAAGCCTCTTATTCAAAACCTATCATTATTTCTACATATCAATAAATTATTAACATAAGGCTTGGCACTTTTGATTTAACAGTTCATCTAAAATGAGATTCTTTTCTATAAAATTAAGCACAATCACTTAAGGTCTGAAGATCTTAACTTTAATCCTTATGTATTAAGTACCAGGCTTTTGACTTCCAATAAATTAATATCTAAGATGATTTAACCAAGAATCTAAATATCAAATACATTCTCTCAGTTGAATGTTATAAAATGATATTGAAATAATAATCCATTAAAAAATTCAGTTGTCATAGTGTTTTTTCTCAAATCATCATTATTTAAAATGACAATGGTTTCAAATAATAGCGGTAGGTAAAATCTTTGATCAGATAGTACTTTCCTACTTGTAAATCTCTGATCATGAGCCCATTAAGCGCATTCTCATAGAAATGGATGGATAGATAGTACATTTCAATTAATTTTGGACAGAATTATTTGGACAGTTGCTTTTTACAAGAGTTATATGTTAGACAATTTAATTCTTGTTGTGTATATTCAGACTGATTTTTAAAACCTTTTCTAAAAGGCTAAAGTGCAGTTTGTTATGTCCAAGTTAATACATTCCAAGCCAGTAGCCTTTTCGTGAAGACAGTAACACAACAATATAGAGCTTTAGTATATATCATGTACAACAAAATTATTGTTGAGCTATTTAAGGATATTGGCTCAGTTGGTATAAAGTCTTATACCAGTAAATTATTTAAGAAATGATGTAGGTTGGGAATGGCAAAACCACTAGTTTGAAATACAAGTGAAATATTTTAGTTTAGGCCTAGGAATGATCTGTATAATGGGGCTTTAGACTTTTTATGTAGATATTCCCTGTGAAATGAAACGTTTTCTGATTTATGCTCTATCAGTTGTTGTTTGTTGTTGAGTTGCTCAGTCATGTCCAACTGTTTGCAACCCCTTAGACTGCAGCAGGCCAGGCTTCCCTGTTCTTCACTGTCTCCCAGAGTTTGCTCAAACACATGCCCATTGGGTCAATGATGCCATCCAACCATCTTCTGTCGACCCTTTTCCTCCTGCCCTCAATCTTCCCCAGCTTCAGGGTTTTTTCCAATGAGTCAGTTCTTCACATCAGGTGGCCAAAGTATTAGGGCTTCAGCTTTAGCGTTGGTCCTTCCAGTGAATATTCAGGGTTGATTTCCTTTAAGATTAACAAGTTTGATTTCCTTGCTGTCCAAGGGACTCTCAAGAGTCTTATCCAGCACCACAATTCTAAAACATCAAGTCTTTGATACTCAGCCTTCTTTACATCTAACTCTCACATCTGTACATGACTAATGGAAAGACCATAGCTTTGACTATGCAGACCTTTGTAGGCAAAGTAGTCTCTGCTTTTCAATATGCTGTGGAGGTTCGTCATAGATTTACTTCCAAGGAGCAAGTGTCTTAATTTCATGGCTGCAGTCACCATCCATAGTGATTTTGGAGTCCAAGAATATAAAATATAAAATATGCCACTGTGTCAATTTTTTCCCATCTATTTGCCATGAAATGATGGGACCAGATGTACTCTGCATATAAGTTAAATAATCAAGGTGACAATATACAACCATGACATACCCCTTTCCCAATTTGGAACCAGTCCATGTCTGGTACTAACTGTTGCTTCTTGACTTGCATACAGGTTTCTCAGGAGGTAGGTAAGGTGGTCTGGTATTCCCATCTCTTTAAGAATTTTCCACTGGTGAAGGACTGATGCTGCTGAAGTTCCAATACTTTGGCCACCTGATGTGAAGAACTCACTTATTGGAAAAGACTCTGATGCTGGGAAAGATTGAAAACAGGAGGAGAAGGGGATGACAGTGGATGAGATGGTTGGATGGCATCACTGAGTGGATATACATGAGTTTGAGGAAGCTCTGGGAGTTGGTGATGGACAGGGAGGCCTGCTGTGCTGCAGTCCATTGGGTCACAAAGAGTTGGACATGAGTGAGCGACTGAACTGAATTGAACTGATGGGATCGGATACCATGATCTTAGTTTTTTTATTTATTTTTATTTATTTATTTATTTTGATCTTAGGTTTTTAATGTTAAGTTTTAAGCCAGCTCTTTCCCTTTCCTCTTTTACCTTCATCAGGAGGTTCCTCTTTGCTTTCTGCCATAAGGGTGGTGTCATCTGTGTCATGGCTTGGGTGCAAGATGGAAAAGAATTTCCAGACATGAGATAGAATGAGAGGGAAATAAAGTTTCCCTGGTGCTCTGTAGACCTCAGTGAAGGAGAAGTGAGCAGTAAACAAGCCTTTTCAAATGCAAATTTCTGAGCTCAGATGCAACAAAGCCAGCTATTTCGAATCCATCAGCTACCTCCTCCCAGGTAATGCTGAGGAGCTGAGGGGCATGTGTGAAGTGGTCATCCACCACATTGACCATCTCTTAAGGTAAATAAGGAATTAATATGTGAACAATAAAGAAAACAAGATTGGCCCCAGATAGCCAGATGCATATGAATGAAATTATTTCAGCAAGCACAGATTCTTATATCTTCCCAAACAGAAAATTGCTAAATTTCTTTCTGTGAGAGATTAAGTTTTCTCCTAATTAACAGATTTACTTTTCTCCTAATTAACAGTATGCTTTCAATATTCAGGTTATCTGCCCCTGGCTGCAAACTTTTATATAGACTGACTGCTCCTCCACCTCCTTGTAGTCAACTCTCTCAGGGTTTCCTGAGATACTTTCTCCAGGGCTGGAGTCCTAACATACCCCCTGAATAAAATCTCTCAACTTTAAGGTTTTGCTTATATATATATTTTTAGTCAACCTGCCCTTATAAAAAACTTGAGGTAGTATATTTCATAACTCTAGTACGTATTTCCAAGGGAGAAAGTGTAGCAGTCTCTGATATTTTAAATTGCATTGTTTGGAAAAGGAGAATAAAACTTAACATAATTATCACCATGGTTGAAGCTCAAATATACACCAAACTGTTTCACGTTCTTTGAATAGTGCTTTAAAGTACACAGAGTAACTCTATTAGGCTGAGCACAATGGAGAGGCAGTAAACTACCAGTTTTCTCCTATCACTTGCTGTTTGTCTTTATAGGTTCCCAAGGATCCCAGGGGCTTTCCTGGCGGCTAAAGAATCTGCCTGCAATGCAGGAGACTCAGGTTCAATCCCTGGGTCAGGAAAATAAATACCCTGGAGGAGGTGATGACAACCCACTCCAGTATTCCTACCTGGAGAATCCAGGCAGAGGCTCCAGAGGAGCCTGGTGGGCTACAGTCCACGGGGTCACAAAGAGTTGGACATGACTGAAGTGATGGATCCTAGGCCATAAAGAAGGTTGAGCACTGAAGAATTGATGCTTTTGACTTGTGGTGCTGGAGAAGACTCTTGAGAGTCCCTTGGGTAGCTAGGAGATCAAATCAGTCAATCCTAAAGGAAATCAACCCTGAATATTCATTGGGAGGACTGATGCTTAAGATGAAGCTCCAATCCTTTGGCCACCTGATGAGAAGAGCTGACTTGGTGGGAAAAACCCTGATGCTGGGAAAGATTGAAGGCAAATGGAGAAGTGGGTGGCAGAGGATGAGATGGTTGGATGGCATCACTGACTCAGTGGACACTTTGAGCAAACTCCGGGAGTTATTGGAGGACAGAGGAGCCTGGCATGCTGTAGTCCACATGGTCACAAAGAGTTGGACATGATTTAGCCACTGAACAAAAACAACAACAAGGATTCTAGAAAACTACATTAAATCTTGGAGGAACAACCAGGACTACTACTTGGTCAGCCATTTGCTCTTCTTGACATGGGAAAATACACTGTTTATCATCTTTGATCACTTGGTACAAAGTCTTTATGAATCTGTTTGCAAATGGTTCATGAATCAGCCTACAAATTGCCTTATATAATTTTATCTACAATTAAGAGCCAAGGATTGTGATGTATGTGTAGTCTCCATCATACAAGGAAAATTTAACAAGTAACAAACTGTTGATTAAACTAAGAAATCACATTTCCCAATGTGATTCAGAAAAGCTGATTTTTAAAGAAGGAATATTGGGCTTCCCTGGTGGCTCAAATGGAAAAGAATCGGTCTGCAGTGCAGGGGACCTGGGTTCGATCCCTGGGTTTGGAAGATCCCCTGGAGAAGGAAATGGCAACCCGCTCCAGTATTCTTGCCTGGAGAATGCCATGGACAGAGAAACCTGGTGGGCTAGAAACCTGGTCACAAAGAGTCAGACACGACTGAGTGACTAACATGACTATTCTAAATATTAGATCACTGGTGAATTCATTGGGATAGTATATTACTTTCCAACTGTGTGGGTTAAAACAACAAAAAATATATTCTTCCACAGTCCTAGAGGCTGCAAGGTGTCGTTCGGGTCACACACCCTCTGTAACCTCCAGGGGAAGATGTTTCCTTTATCTTCCAGCTTCTGATCATCTCACACGTTCCTAAGTTGTGCTGGCATGACTCCGTCCATTGCTTCCACCTTCTCCTCTCTGTGTGTATGTGTGTGTCTAAATTTCCCTTTTATAGTAGTGATGATAGATTTAGAGTCCACCCTTCTCCAGTATGAACTCATCTTCATTTAGCTGCTTGTATCTGCAAGGACCCTTTTCTTAAACAAGGTCACATTCTGAGGTCCTGGACGTTAGGATTTTATCATGTCTTTTTGGGGGGCACTAATCAACCATTACTGTGCTTAGTAGCTCAATCGTGTCTGACAGATGACTAAATAAAAAGATTAAATATTAATTGTTTGCTGCTGGATATATGGATAGAGAAAGTTTGTTATGATGCAAGTTTCATGAGAGTGGAAATAAACTATTTATTTTTGTAAACTAGAAATTCAGAGGGTGTGAAAATGTTTGCTCAGTTTAACTGAGTAATTTTATGTTATGCTCAATCTGCAAGTAAAATTGCTCCATCATATTCATCAACTCAGGAAAATGCGCCTATAAAATTATTCTCACTCAAGGTCAGGTAATTGTTATTCTTTAATAATTTGTTGCATGTATGTCCCTCAATTTGTTAAAATGAAATAAACATAATGGTTCATTTGATGGGATCCTTATCCCAGTATTATCTTAATGTGCCATATAGAATACTCTAGAGTTGAAGAGCAGAGTTCTGGAGACAGAGTGCATAATTTGGAATCCAAGCTCTGTCACTTACCAGGAATATGACCTTGATCAATTTGTTTATTATCTCTCTACCTCCTTTCCTTTAATGGTACAATAAGCGTAATCAGAATAGCTACTTGATGAGGTTGTATTGAAATGAGGCACATTGTCAAAAATATGTAGAAAAGAGTCTGACAAATATAAATTTCTTAATAAATATTTTTACTGTGGCTTGTATTAAAATATCCAATCTTTATTTGACACAAGAAACAATTTTTACTTTTTAAGTAAATAAAACAGAGCTGTATATTGTCACCCTGCTTATTTAACTTCTATGCAGAGTACATCATGAGAAATGCTGGACTGGAAGAAACGCAAGCTGGAATCAAGACGGCCGGGAGAAATATCAATAACCTCAAATACGCAGATGACATCACCCTTATGGCAGAAAGTGAAGAGGTACTAAAAAGCCTCTTGATGAAAGTGAAAGTGGAGAGTCAAAAAGTTGGCTTAAAGCTCAACATTCAGAAAACGAAGATCATGGCATCTAGTCCCACACTTCATGGGAAATAGATGGGGAAACAGTGGAAACAGTGTCAGACTTTATTTTTTGGGGCTCCAAAATCACTGCAGATGGTGATTGCAGCCATGAAATTAAAAGACGCTTACTCCTTGGAAGAAAAGTTATGACCAACCTAGATAGCATATTCAAAAGCAGAGACATTACTTTGCCGACTAAGGTCCGTCTAGTCAAGGCTATGGTTTTTCTTGTGGTCATGTATGGATATGAGATTTGGACTGTGAAGAAGGCTGAGCACTGAAGTATTGATGCGTTTGAAGTGTGGTGTTGGACAAGACTCTTGAGAGTCCCTTGGGCTGCAAGGAGATCCAGCCGGTCCATTCTGAAGGAGATCAACCCTGGGATTTCTTTTGAAGGAATGATGCTAAAGCTGAAACTCCAGTACTTTGGCCACCTCACACGAAGAGTTTACTCATTGGAAAAGACTCTGATGCTGGGAGGGATTGGGGGCAGGAGAAGAAGAAGACGACAGAGAATGAGATGGCTGGATGGCATCACTGACTCGATGGCGTGAGTCTGAGTGAACTCCGGGAGATGGTGATGGACAGGGAGGCCTGGCATGCTGAGATTCATGGGGTTGCAAAGAGTCGGACACGACTGAGCAACTGAACTGATCTGAACTATAGGAAGTCAAGAAACACCTGGAGTTACAGGCAAATTTGGCCTTCGAGTACAGAATGAAGCAGGGTAAAGGCTAATAGAGTTTTGCCAAGAAAATGCACTGGTCATAGCAAACACCCTCTTCCAAAAACACAAGGGAAGACTACATACACATGGACATCACAAGATGATCAACACTGAAATCAGATTGGTTATATTCTTTGCAGCCAAAGATGGAGAAGCTCTATACAGTCAGCAAAAACAAGTCCAGGAGCTGACTGTAGCTCAGATCATGAACCCCTTATTGCCAAATTCAGACTTAAATTGAAGAAAGTGGGGAAAACCACTAGACCATTCAGGTATGACCTAAATCAAATCCCTTATGGTTATATAGTGGAAGTGAGAAATAGATTTAAGGGACTAGATCTGATAGACAGAGTGCCTAATGAACTATGGACAGAGGTTTTTGACATTATACAGGAGACAGGAATCAAGATCATCCGCAAGAAAAAGAAATGCAAAAAAGCAAAATGGCTGTCTGAGGAGGCCTTACAAATAGCTCTCAAAAGAAGAGAACCTAAAAGCAAAGGAGAAAGGAAAGATATAAGCATCTGAGTGCATAGTTCCAAAGAAGAGCAAGGAGAGATAAGAAAGCCTTCCTCAGCGATCAATGCAAAGAAATCGAGGAAAAGAACAGAAAGGGAAAGACTAGAGATCTCTTCAAGAAAATTAGGGATACCAAGGGAACATTTCATGCAAAGATGGGCTCAATAAAGGACAGAAATGGTATGGACCTAACAGAAGCAGACGATATTAAGAAGAGATGGCAAGAATACACAGAAGAACTGTACAAAAAAGATCTTCATGACCCAGATAATCATGATGGTGTGATCACTCACTTAGAGCCAGACATCCTGGAATGTGAAGTCAAGTGGGTCTTAGGAAGCATCACTACGAACAAAGCTAGTGGAGGTGATGGAATTCCAGTTGAGCTGTTTCAAATCCTGAAAGATGATGCTGTGAAAGTGCTGCACTCAATATGCCAGCAAATTTGGAAAAGTCAGCAGTGGCCACAGGACTGGAAAAGGTCAGTTTTCATTTCAATCCCAAAGATAAGCTATGCCAAAGAATGCTCAAACTACTGCACAATTGTGCTCATCTCACATGCTAGTAAACTAATGCTCAAAATTCTCCAGGCCAGGCTTCAGCAATATGTGAACCATGAACTTCCAGATGTTCAAGCTGGTTTTAGAAAAGGCAGAGGAACCAAAGATCAAATTGCCAACATCCGTTGGATCATCCAAAAAGCAAGAGAGTTCCAGGAAAAACATCTATTTCTGCTTTATTGACTATGCCAAAGCCTTTGACTGTGTGGATCACAATAAACAGTGGAAAATTCTGAAAGAGATGGCAATACCAGACCACCTGACCTGCCTCCTGAGAAATCTATATGCAGGTCAGAAAGCAACAGTTAGAACTGGACATGGAACAACGGACTGGTTCCAAATAAGAAAAGGAGTATGCCAAGGCTATATATTGTCACCCTGCTTATTTAAATTCTATGCAGAATATATTATGAGAAACGCTGGACTGGAAGAAGCACAAGCTGGAATCAAGATTGCTGGGAGAAATAACAATAACCTCAGTTATGCAGATGACACCACCCTTATGGCAGAAAGTGAAGAGGAACTAAAGAGCCTCTTGATGAAAGTGAAAGAGGAGAGTGAAAAAGTTGGCTTAAAGCTCAACATTCAGAAAACGAAGATCATGGCATCTGGTCCCATCACTTCTTGTGAAATAGATGGGGAAACAGTGGAAACAGTGTCAGCTTTATTTTTTTGGGCTCCAAAATCACTGCAGATGGTGACTGCAACCATGAAATTAAAGGATGTTTACTCCTTGGAAGGAAAGTTATGACCAACCTAGATAGTATATTAAAAAGCAGAGATATTACTTTGCCAACAAAGGTCCGTCTAGTCAAGGCTATGGTTTTTCCAGTGGTCATGTATGGATGTGAGAGTTGGATTGTGAGGAAAGCTGAGCGCTGAAGAATTGATGCTTTTGAAGTGTGGTGTTGGAGAAGACTCTTGAGAGTCCCTTGGACTGCAAGGAGATCCAACCAGTCCATTCTGAAGGAGATCAACCCAGGGATTTCTTTGGAAAGAATGATGCTAAAGCTGACACTCCAATACTTTGCCCACATCATGCAAAGACTTGACTTATTGGAAAAGTCCCTGATGCTGGGAGGGATTGGGTGCAGGAGGAGAAGGGGATGACAGAGGATGAAATACCTGAATGGCTTCACCGACTCGATGGACGTGAGTTTGAGTAAACTCTGGGAGTTGGTGATGGATAGGGAGGCCTGGCATGCTGTGATTCATGGGGTCACAAAGAGTTGGACACGACTGAGAGACTGAACTGAAATGAACTATATATAAAAATAAACCTAGAATAATTTAATTCCAATTTACAAAATCCTTTGTAATTTACAAAGGTCTGTCTAATCAAAGCTATTGTTTTTCCAGTAGCCATGTATGGATTTGAGAGTTGGACTATAAGGAAAGCTGAGCGCAGAATTGATGCTTTTGAATTGTGGTCTTGGAGAGGCCTCTTTAGAGTCCCTTGCACTGGAAGGAGATCCAACCAGTCAATCCTAAAAGAAATCAGTCCTGAAGATTCACTGTAAGGACCATATTCATTGGAAGGACTGATGCTGAAACCCCAATACTTTGTCCACCTGATGCAAAGAACTGACTCTCTGGAAAAGACCTGACCTGATGCTGGGAAAGATCGAATGCAGAAGGAGAAGAGGAAGACACAGCATGAAATGGTTGGGTGGCAGTGACATCACAGACTCAATGGACTTGAGTTCGAGCAAGCTCCGGGCGTTGGTGATGGACAGGGAAACCTGGGATGCTGCAGTCCATGGGGTCATAAAAAGTTGGACACAACTGAGCAGTGAAATGGAACTGACCGAACTACAACGCCCTTGGCTGATGCCATTCAAATCTGCTCTGGTTGGGATTGATGTCAACTTGAATATCTTCCAGGTGTTTCCTTTCTTCCCATTCCATATGTTTTGGAAATATATAGCACAGTTCAATGAATGCAGCAATTTGTTTATTCATTTATTATTGAAATA
The DNA here is from genome assembly GCF_014754425.2 of Oryx dammah. NCBI lineage: Eukaryota > Metazoa > Chordata > Mammalia > Artiodactyla > Bovidae > Oryx > Oryx dammah. Next base: position 10,801,345 of record NW_024070204.1, read on the forward strand.
GGAGTCTATGAAATTGATTTGTATGCACCTGCCCCCCATCACTACATCAATTCTTAGAAAAAATTCCTTGACTGTGAACATGGAAGACATTCACTTGTGTCTGACTCTCTGCAACTCCATGGATTGAATTCCATGGAATTTTCCAGGCCAGAATACTGGAATGGGTAGCCTTTCTCTTCTCCAGGGGATCTTCCCAACCCAGGTCTCCTGCATTACAGGTGGATTATTTACCAGCTGAGCCACAAGAGAAGCCCAAGACTCCTAGAGTGGGTAACCTATCCCTGCTCCAGTGGCTTTTCCCAACCCATGAATCTAACGGGGATCTCCTGCAATGTAGGCAGATTCTTTACCAACTGAGCTATCAGGGAAGCCCTTCCATGACTGTACATTCCTTTAAAATCCTGGAAATAATAGTCCAAAATATGGAATCAGAATTATATTTATAAATTCTCTTATTTACAGGTATGTGAATGGCTTCTATTTTTACATATGAATCTCCTAGAAGAATCTCTGTATGTGCCTCTTGATGTATACATTTTTACTGGGGTAAATATCTGGGACAAAATTGTCTGGATTACAAATTGTGTGATTTTAAATTTTGTGGGCTCTGTTACATTGACCTCTAAAACAGTTATTTTTGTGGTCTGATGTCTTTGCAGTGCTTGCTAATATTCATTTTCAAATCGTCTCATGGATGCTTCACATTCTCAAAATTTTAATATTTGAAAATTTCAAGTTAGGATGTGTTACCATATTATTTTTACTTTAAATTACTCTAATAATATTAGCAACAGCTAGACCAGACATGGAACAACAGACTGATTTCAATTTGGGCAAGGAGTACATCAAGGCTGTATATTGTCACCTTGCTTATTTAACTTTTATGCAGAGTACATCATGTGATGAGGCACAAGCTGGAATCGAGATTGCCAGGAGAAATATCAATAACCTCAGATACACAGATGACACCACCCCTATGGCAGAAAGCAAAGAAGAACTAAAGACCCTCTTAATGAAAGTGAAAGAAGAGAGTGAAAAAGTTGGCTTAAAACTCAACATTCAGAAAACCAAGATCATGGCATCTGGTCCCATCATTTTACAGCAAATAGATGGGGAAACAGTGGAAACAGTAAGAGACTTTATTTTCTTGGGCTCCAAAATCACTGCAGATGATGATTGCAGCCTTGAAATTAAAAGATGCTTGCTTCTTGGAAGGAAAACTATGACCAACCTAGACAGCATATTAAAAAGCAGAGACATTACTTTGCTCACAAAGTTCTGTCTAGTCAAATCTATGGTTTTTTCTGTAGACATGTATGGATTTGAGAGCTGGACTATAAAGAAAGCTGAGTGCTAAAGAATTGATGCTTTTGAACTGTGGTGTTGGAGAAGACTCTTGAGAGTCCCTTGCATAGCAAGGAGATCCAACCAGTCCATCCTAAAGGAAATCAGTCCTGAATATTCATTGGAAGGACTGTTGCTGAAGCTGATGCTCCAATACTTTGGCCACCTGATGGGAAGAACTGATTCATTGGAAAAGGCCCTGATGCTGGGAAAGATTGAAGGTGGGAGGAGATGATGATAACAGAGGATGAGGTGGTTGGATGGCATCACAGACTGGATGGACTTGAGTTTGAGCAAGCTCAGGTAGTTGGTGATGGACAAGAAAGTCTGGCATACTTCAGTACATGAGGTCGCTGAGTTGGACACAACAGAGCAGCTGAACCAAACTAAATAATGTTAGAAATCACTTTCTATTTTAACTAGTCATTACACATCTTTCTGAATTTCCTGATAAAAGTCTTGGCTGATTTTTTTTCTGTCAAACCACCCTCCCCCCACCGTGCTTTGATTGATTAGTCTGCACTCTCCAACAGAATATGCTCACTCAATCGTGTCCAAGTCTTTGTGAACCCATCGACTGTAGGCCACCAGGCTCCTCTATCCATGGGTTTTTCCAGGCAAGAATACTGGAGTGCATTGCCATGTCCTCCTCCAGGGTACCTTCCTGACCCAGGGATCGAACCAGCATCTCTTATGTCTCCTGTGTTGGCAGGGGTGTTCTTTGTAACTGCCCCAATTAAAGGGTAACTGATTCACAAAAAATTAATATATAATCCTAAAGAGGAGAAGAAGTGAAACAAAGATGTAGAACGGATAGAAATCAAATAGAATGTAAGTAGTAAATTGGTCGATTTAAAATAATATTTATAGTTATAATAAATGTAAATAACCAGGTCATCACATAAAAGGAAGCACAAATATCAATCTAAATTAAAACTTGGCTGTTTAAATAATACATATTGTACTTTTAAAATAACTACTCAAAATATTAAAATTTAAAGAATGGAAAAAGATAACCCTTGCAAAAGAATGGAAATATTGCTATAGTAATATAAAACAAAGTAGACATCAAACAGAGGCTATAAGAGAAATACTTCAGTGTTTAACTATCATACTCCAAGGAAGATAAATCAATTCAAAAATCATATGAAGCCAGTAAATATACCTTCAAATGTATAAATGAAAATTGACCGTAATGAAAGAGAAAGAGACAAATCCAAAAATAATATTATGATTCTCTGAATATTTTTTGGAACCAGTAGTCAAAAAATCAGTAAGAATATTGAAGATTTGCAGCAGTACCTGTAAATGTGATAAAGCCTTTCTGTCAAAACTTACACAATTTTCAATTTTAATTGTTCATGAAATGTGTATCATTATTGATCATATGAAAAGTGAAAGTGTTAGTTGCCCAATTGTGTTCTACTCTTTGCACACCCATGGACTATAGCCTGCCAGACTCCTCTGTCCGTGGAATTTTCTAGGCAAGAATTCTGGAGTGAGTTGCCATTCCCTTCTCCAAGGGATCTTCTTTACCTAGGCATCAACCCTGAGTCTCCTGCACTGGCAGGGGGATTCTTTACCACTGAGCCACCTGGCAAGCCATTCTTCTGAATATTTTACTTTAATGAGGTTAATAGCCATAATGACTGAAAGGAAATTTTAATTCTGGATTATTCATTAAATGTTTACAATACACTGAGAAGTCTAAACAGTCTATCAAAACATACTTTATAGTTAAGTTATGAAATCATGTTAACTCAAGATGTGGTCTGCAAGTAGATTCAAAACAATTTTAGAACTCATGTTTTACCTTTGCCTTATTTATTTTGGTGACTCTTTAAGTTTGTGCTGTTACCCTTGCTGGTATGGATGACAGGATCTGGTGGAAATTTCCTATTCTTGGGAAGACCTGACCACATAAAGGGGTGGAGTTACGGGAGTAGTCCTCCCAAAAGGAGGCACAGACGATCGGCTTCACTGCAGTTCAGTTGCTCAGACATGTCCAACTATTTGCAACCCCATGGACTGCAGCACCCCAGGTTTCGTCCATCACCCACACTCGAGCTTGTTCAAACTCATGTCCATCAAGTCGGTAATGTCATCTAACCATCTCATCCTCTGTCATCCCCTTCACCCTTCATCTTCAATCTTTCCCAGCATCAGGGTCTTTTCCAATGAGTCAGTTCTTCCAATTAGGTGGACAAAGTATTGGAGTTTCAGCTTCAGCATCAGTCCTTCCAATGAATATTCAGGACTGATTTCCTTGAGGATTGACTGGTTGGGTCTTCTTGCAGTCCAAGGGGCTCTCAGGAGTCTTCTCCAACACCACAGTTCAAAAGTACCAATTCTTTGGCACTCAGCTTTCTATATAGTCCAACTCTCATCCACACATGACTACTGGAAAAACCATAGCTTTGCCTAGACAGACCTTTGTCTCTGTTTTTTTAATATGCTGTCTAGGTGGGTCATAGCTTTTCTTCCAAGGAGCAAGCATCTTTTAATTTCATGGCTGCAGTCACCATCTGCAGTGATTCTGGAGCCCAAGAAAATAAAGTTTCTCACTGTTTCCATTGTTTCCCCACCTATTTGCCATGATGTGATGGGACTGGATGCCATGATCTTTTCTTGAATGTTGAGTTTTAAGCCAGCTTTTTTACTCTCCTCTGTCATCAAGAGTCTCTTCAGTTCCTCTTCACTTTCTGCCATAAGGGTGGTATCATTTGCGTATCTGAGTTATTAATATTTCTCCCCACAATCTTGATTCCAGTTTTTGCTTCATCCGTTCTGGCATTTCACATGATGTACTCTGCATATAATTTAAATAAGCAGGGTAACAATATACAGCCTTGATATACTCCTTTCCCAATTTGGAACCAGTCTGTTGTTCCATGTCTGGTTCTACCTGTTGCTTCTTGACCTGCACACAGATTTCTCAGGAGGCAGGTAAAGTGGTCCGGTATTCTCATGTCTTGAAGAATTTCCCACAGTTTTAATGTAAGACTTTCTGCTTCGCTCTTACATTACAAAGATGAGAAAGCATTTGATGTTCACATATAATCCAGGCTCATTGATTAAAGAAGGTGACTAGGCTGCCTGCTAATAAAACTCTCTCTTCCCAGAGGTATCTGTTTATGGGTACACTTAGGTCCCCAGCATGACCAAGAACTCCTGGTTATAACCACAGACTCAGAGGAGTGGCCCTGAAGCTTTGACTAATTTCATGTGAAGTGCTAGTTGTTTGACAAGTCATGGCAATTTAGGATTGAACTTTCAAATCATTAAATTATTCAAGTGTAGGCAATTAGAAGTTCTGAAATTACCAACCGATCCATTTTTTTTTCCCCTGCTAAGAGGAATACTTCTGCATTAAAGGGCTGTTATTCCCTGTGGTCATACAGTATTAGCTTTAGCAGATATATGTCCAGACTTGCACATGTTCACAAGAACTATTGGAAAATTCCAGATTTCAGCAGCGATTACAAAGGTGAAGCAAATATAAACCTACACTTGAAGAGATTATGTAGTCCAATGAAGCTGCCTTTCGAGCATTACTTTTCACAGCTGAAATAATAATTATTGTTAGAGCTGGCAATTCCAATTATCTAGCAAAATAAATCACAAAGGGAACACCTTAACACTTGTAAGATTATTGTGTGTTGAATATCATAAAGTTCAGCTAGTTCAGTTCAGTCACTCAATTGCTAAAACTAGAAAATGATGTCGTATTTGTTCAAAATCTGTCATTATGATATTCAAATCTGTTTTGAAACTCAGATTTTAAGTCATCATGAATATTATACATTGTGCATTTTGTTCTTTCTAATCTCATACAATTTTTAGAAGCTTATGATATATCTTGTTTCATCCAAAAACAAACAAAGCAAGGGTAAAAAAATTGAGTTTGAATATTATTTTCAATTTACTTGTAGAACAGATCTTAAGCTAACATGAATTCATAATCTAAATATAAAGTATATTTTGAAGGCTATTGCACAGACTTGAGAGTAATGTAAACATTTAATAAATACTGCAAAATTAAAATTTCTCTTAAGTCATTATGGCTGTGTAATGCCTATAACTGGAACTTTGCCTCATTAAAGTAGGATATTCAGAACCTAGTTCAAGGCTGCCCCAGCCTGGAAATTGGCCTTAATAGTGGGCATTAGCCTACCCATCAATGAATGGATGACTATGAGTTAGAGCAGGAGGTGAGTTTATTACTATAATTTATAGAGTTATGGGAAGGCACAGAGTCATCAGAGGGTTTTATTGCACTCTCTGAAATGCTTCTCTTTAATTTGTTTGTTAAAGAAACAATGTCCTAATATATGAGATATGCATCAAGGGATGGATTATTGAATACTGAATGATCTCTGGCCTCACATAAATTACAGTCCTGCTAACAGTACATTTTTTTTTTCAGTGAATCTTGCATGACAAGGATAAACTCAGGCATCAAGGAGTACATAGCAAGGAGAAAACATTCTGAACGTTATAGGAACAAATGGAAAAAGGAGCACCTTTCTGAATATGTAATCACTATATAAAATAGCCCTTAACTTTTCGGTAAGATAATGAGTAACTGCATAATGGTGACTGCACACATACTTATATTTTTGATTCTATTCATCATCTCCTGATCAATGTTTTTATTTTATTTTTTTTACATAGTTGAAGTACCAACATTCTTCTAAGTTTAAAGTTAACTAATAGCTTTGCTTCCCAGTGGCTCAGCAGTAAAGAATTCACCTGCCGGTGATTCCTAGTGACTAAATCAAGTTCACGAGGTAGTCTCTGCTTCTAAACTGATGTCCACACCCAAAGTGGTGCTGAGACTGAGACTTGCAGAACTCTGCACCATGCCCCTTGCCCAAGTGCAAAAGCCCCTCCATGTTCCCAGCCTCTTGTTTGGTGAAAAGCTGAAGTCTCTCGGGGCTCCCCGAGTCACAAAAGAGCTATACTGATTAAGATGAGAGTCACAGCATCGTTCAGCTTCTGATACATATTCGAGTCATTTTTACAGGTACTGTAACTGTCACCAGGGGGAAAAATGCTAACTGTATGCTGATCAGACTATGACCATGCCATAAACCCATGGCTAGCATAATTCCAAGAACTGGCCTCAAGACAATGGGATTAATATTGTGCCTGTGTTTAGTCGCTTCAGTCGTGTCCGACTCTTTGTGACCCCATGGATTGTAGCCCACAAGGTTCCTCTGTCCATGGGATTCTCCAGGCAAGAATACTGGAGTGGGTTGCCATTTCCTTCTCCAGGTGATCTTCCTGACCCAGGGATCAAACCCTCGTCTCTTGTGCCTCCTGCATTGGCCGGCAGGTTCTTTATAGCCCAAGCCTACTTATTGTTCATAATATCTATGTATTTGTGGGTATCAAGATAATTGTAGCTTGTTTTGCTTGTATATGTAAGTGGGCAGCCAAAATTATCAGCAGAGTGATGCCACAGACCCAAGTCTACATATTCCACTCTAAGAATGAAGCAGCCCTTGTCAATATGAGGAAATAACAGAAGATGGACCATTGCCCCTTTGTTGTTCAGTTGCTTAGTTGTGTCTGACTTTTTGTGACCCCATGGACTGCAGGACTCCAGGTTTCCCTGTCCTTCACTATCTCCCAGAGTTTGCTCAAACTCATGCCCATTGAGTTGATGATGCCATCCAACCATCCTCTGTCGCCCCCTTTACCCACTGCCCTCAATCTTCCCCAGCATCAAGGTCTTTTCGAATGAGTTGGATCTTCACATCAGGTGGCCAAAGTATGGGGCTTCAGCTTCAGCATCAGTCCTTCCAATAAATATTCAGGACTGATTTCCTTTAGGATTTACAAGTTTGATCTTGCTATCCAAGGAACTCTCAAGAGTCTTGTCCAGCACCACAATTCTAAAATATGAAGTCTTCGATGCTCTGCCTTCTTTATGGTCCAACTCTCACATCTGTACATGACTACTGGAAAAACCATTGCTTTGACTATACAGACCTTTGTCAGAATGATGTCTGACAAGTGGGGATTTGTAGGCAGTCTGTGCCCATTTCCTGTTTACCTGATTCTGTTCCCCTTTATCCTTAATTACCAAAATGAGATCACTAGATAACCTTTAACTGAATTCCTGATTTCTCTCTAATGAATGTACACAATGCCTTGCCTAACCTGTTGATTCCTTTCATGGATTAAAAGGAATCAGAATAAAGAATTAAGTGGCTAAATCTCTCTACCTTCTGCTTCCTTCTGCAGAGTACATAGACAAATAAACATCCAAAGTAAGATTAGGAGAAGTAGCAGATCTTCACGCGATGGAAAAATCAATGAAGAATCTGACCTCCTACATTAATGATTACCTGAAATGGCTTCCCTTTAAACACTGTCGTGACCAAGCAGAATCTTCGGAGTTGGTCTTGGAAAGTGTGCAGCAAGAAGCCCACCTGAGTTCAGCTAACAAGATTAATATAATTATTTAATTGAGCCAGGCACACAGGCTATAAAAACTGAGAAGAGATGGAAAAACAAATTAGTTCATTTTAAAATAATGTATAAAGTGTACTTAAAAATTTACATTTACTATTTTAGATTAAAAATACCTCTTGTCAGGGATACAATTTTAGAAACAAAGATTAAATTTTTATTCTTACCTAAAAAGAAATATTTATGGCATAAAGGAAAAGGTTTATAGATCTAGAAAAAATCCCCTGTGCTCTGGGGATAAAATCCTTACTCTGCCAAGCATTGAACCCCTAAAGTTTAATAAAACTTTGTTTTAATTCTAGCAATAAGCTGATTATTTAGGAGAAAGCTACAATATATATGGTAAATTAAAAGAAAAGATAGAGCTTCCACAGTGGCTCAGCAGTAGAGAATCTGCCTTGCAATGGATGAGATGTAGGAGACACAGGTTAGATCCCTGAATCTGGAAGATCCCCGAGAGAAGGAAATGGCCAACCACTCAGTCCCTAAGTCTTGTCCAACTCTTTTGCAACCCCACAGACTAGCCTGCCAAGTTCCTCTGTCCATGGGATTTCCCAGACAAGAATACTGGAGTGGTTTTCCATTCTCTTAGTGACTGAACATACACACAAAAGAATAGATCAGAAAAAGCATTTATGTTACATCAGTTTAGATTATAGCAGACCTCCCTGACAGTCTAGTGGTTAAGACTCCGTGCTTCCAAATGAAAGGGATGTGTTTTTGATCCCTGTAAGGGAACATGTCTTTCAGTGTGACCAAAAAGTGAAAATAAAAACAATTAAAAAAGAAAAAAAAAAACAGTAGAATACGGGCCCAACATGGCAGACATAATGAGAGATTAAGTCATTTAAAAATGAAAGAAAATCAGTGTGGGCCAGCCTCAACTGGAGATTGGCATGCCAAATAGGATAATCCTAGTTATTGTAATAAAACCAATGACTAGAAAATAATGACTCTTGGGAAAATTCTGGATGCTGTCATGAAGCTGATACTGGCAGATGGCAAAGTCAGAGGCTACCAGACATTGGTTGCCAAGAATTCAGAAAGAAAAATGTTTAGATGTAGGTGCTAAGTGTATGGACTTCCCTGGTGGTTAAGTGTATGATAATACTATATTACACATTAGTTCAATATTTGCTTATTGGACATATTATTCATTATAAGTCTAGCATGAACTATAAGTAGAATGAATGTTGGATCTTTAAAATTTACATTTGAGTCAATGCAGCAGCCCTGTGCTCTGTAGTCTAATCATTTTCCTTATATTTGAACAATCATTTTCCTTATATACACTATACAAACGTCAATAAATTAAATTTCATAAATGTCCACTCTACATTTAAGTCAAACACTTGTTGCAGTAACTATACTGTACATAGACAGTCTAGCCTAGCTCTTAGGCATCCTTTATACCAGAGAAGATAAGGCTTATGGTGGAATTCTCAGAAAAAACTTAAAGTGTTAGATGTAGCTACACACAACCACATACATGTGCCTGCTCACTGACACAACACACACATACACAACACATGTGTACTGAGGATGCAGAGAAAAGCCCTGATAACTTCCCTGGTGGCTCAGATGGTAAAGCGTCTGTCTGCAATGCTGGAGACCCGGGTTCAATCCCTGGGTTGGGAAGGTCCCCTGGAGAAGGAGATGGCAATCCACTCCAGTACTATTACCTGAAAAACCCCATGGACAGAGGAGACTGGTAGGCTACAGTCCATAGGGTCGCAAAGAGTCGGACACAACTGCGTATCAGCATACTCAGAATCCCATTCTTTCCCAGTCAAATATCCTTCAATAGCTTGGATAGTTCATACCTTTTTTTGTAATCTGGAACTTCAGTTAAAATTAACCTAGAAGGCATATGTGGATGGCTCATACTTAACCAAAGTAATTTAATTATAAAAAATGACTACAAGTTGTAATAAACAAGGTGTAAAAGACATACATTTTAATTTATTTGATTTTATTTGCAAAAACATTGAGTACATTCTACTTGAGAGAAGACTTGTTGACATAAATAATACACTGTTATGCTTAAATTCCTTTCACAAATAAGATACAGAAAAGAAGAAAATGTACATGGTCTGGTGGTCAGGGAAGAGCAGCCAACTAAAGTGCTGTTAGAAGTCAGCCTCCCCGGTCAAAGGTGTCTTACATTTGATAGTGTATCAGGACTTTGGGTTGCTCTCTGTAATTTATTGAAAACAGGATAAAGTTGTGTTATGAATTAACTAAAAAGCTTTGTTTTACTTTACCACAAAGTAACTACTAACCAGAAAGCACATACACAAGTTTTGTCCACATGTGTGCTTTAAGAAATCTTAAAAGAATCAGGAGAAAAAAGACAAGGGGTCTTCAAATGAACAACAGGAAGACTACAACTGACTTCCTTACATCAGCCTGGGAAGCTGAAGACAGCAGAATGACACCTTCAAAGGAAGGAAAGCAGATATCTGTCAACTTTGAATTCCAAAGCCATCAACACCATTCAAAAAGTGAAGATTAAAAGAAGAGATTTTCAGGAAGATAAAAGTGAAGGTGATTTGTTACTTGCACAATTTTACTAAGTAAATATATTTTTGTGGGGGAAGTACAAGAATGCCAAATGAAAGCTGAAGATGTAACTTTAAAGGAAGAGCATCGAAAATGCAAATGTATCAATAGATATTAATGATATTGACAGTGACCTGTGGGATTAAGATAAAGATAATTAAATCACTTGACAAAAGTAGCTTGTAAGTCAAGAGGACAAATGAAATTGCAATGTTTCAGGATCATTATCTGCCGTGGAAATAGTAAAAGTTCTAAACATTGATAGTCAAGGAGGTATATTATAATTTCAGGGTGACCACTGAAAAGCCTGGCAAACAGAAAGGCAAGACTAAAGGAAAGGGAGCTGAATTCATATGCAAATAGAACGTTCAGTTCAGTTCAGTTCAGTTCAGTTGCTCAGTTGTTCCGACTCTTTGCGACCCCATGAATCGCAGCACGCCAGGCCTCCCTGTCCATCACCAACTCCAGGAGTTCACTCAAACTTGCGTCCATCGAGTCACTGATGCCATCCAGCCATCTCATCCTCTGTTGTTCCCTTCTTCTCCTGCCCCCAATCCCTCCCAGCATCACAGTCTTTTCCAATGTGTCAACTCTTTGCATGAGGTGGCCAAAGTACTGGAGTTTCAGCTTTAGCATCATTCCTTCCAAAGAAATCCCAGGGCTGATCTCCTTCAGAATGGACTGGTTGGATCTCCTTGCAGTCCAAGGGACTCTCAAGAGTCTTCTCCAACACCACAGTTCAAAAGCATCAATTCTTCGGTGCTCAGCCTTCTTCACAGTCCAACTCTCACATCCGTACATGACTACTGGAAAAACCATAGCCTTGACTAGATGGACTTTAGTCGGCAAAGTAATGTCTCTGCCGTTGAATATGCTATCTAGGTTGGTCATAACTTTTCTTCCAAGGAGTAAGTGTCTTTTAATTTCATGGCTGCAATCACCATCTGCAGTGATTTTGGAGCCCCCCAAAATAAAGTCTGACATTGTTTCCACTGTTTCCCCAAATAGAACATTAGTTAAATACAAACAGGCCAGATGTTCTGATTAAAGGAAAGCCTTATCAGATTGGAGACTTGAATCTGGAATGTAAGGAATAAGACATTTGAAAACAGCAGATAGTACTGATCTAGACTTTAGAAACTTTTAATTTATTTATTTGGCTGTGTTGGGTCTTAGCTGTGGCACAGGGGATCTTTGTTGTGTTATGCTGTGTGCGGGCTCAGTAGTTGTGAAGGGCAGGCTTAGATGCTCTGAAGCATGTAGGACATTAGTTTCCAGGCCAGAGATTGAACCCACATCCCCTGCATTGCAAGGCATATTCTTAACCACTGGACTGCCAGGGGAGTCCCTTCAGACAGGACTGCATTGACAAAAATCTATTCATAGCTCTATAACTAAAGGATATGTACCCAAATATTTCTAAAATTTGTTCAGACAGCATAGGTGGTCTTTATGCACTTTCTCCAAAAGAATAGAGTATGAACAGTTATATGTTGCAACCTAGATCTAAATCTACTGCAGATTATTAGAAATAGCAACTTTCATTTTCCATTTGAATTAAAAAAATTCAGACTGACTTGCACTCCCCTCCCAGTTTTTCATCTGGTTCCTCTCACATTCTCTGTTATCATTTAATAGCATCATTCACCTTATTATCAAAACTAGAAATTGAGTGCAACAAAATATGTTTTCTTTTCCTCCAGCCTCCTCATTCCTTCAAAACCCCTTGTAATGAATCTCCAGACTGTTCATCTTGCTTGCTTGTGTGTGTGTGTGTGTGTGAGTGTGTTAAATCACTTCACTTGTGTCCGACTCTTTACGACTCTATGGACCGTAGCCTGCCAGGCTCCTCTGTCCACGGGATTCTCCAGGAAAGAAGACTGGAGTGGGTAGCCTTTCCCTTCTCAAGGGAAGCTTCCCAACTCGCTGATCAAACCCATGTCTCTTACATCTCCTGCACTGCCAGGTGGGTTTGTTACCACTAGCACTTATTTCAATTAGGGAGCTGTCACAATAGCTTTGAATGAGTTGCTAAATAAAAAGGATATAGGCTTCAGTCTGTTCATTTCTTAGGCCACATTTCTACCTTTTTCTTGCAATATTTGAATTCTACTTGCCAAAATAATATGGGCAGTGGGATGACTTTTGTAAAGTTAAAAGCTTAACCCCAGATATTTTCTGAGCTATGTTTCCTCTAATCAGCATTTAAAGTTATATAACTTGAAATGTAAAATATGTAACTATATTTCTTTGATTTTATAGTGACATGGAAAATAAGCTATACCATATGTACACACGTACAAATACATGTAGGTGTATGAGTAGAAATCTTACGACATGATTTCAAAGATGTCAAAATAAGAAAAAGGTTAGTCTTAGAAGTGGAGAAATGTGTTGGTATTTCATTACTAGATCCATGGAAAAGCAATTCCATGGAAAGCAGTAACACTTTGAGCTCCTACACTTTTATTATGTCTAAGACTATATGTAGGAGGGTTCTGAGTGAAGGTTCTGAGTGAAGGTTCTGGTTCTCATTCACATGCATATACCTTTCTGTCTGATATTCCTACTTGGTCTTTTAGCAAGATGCAAATAAGCTGAACAAGCCTAGCATAATTTAATATTCTCCTTAATTCATCAACCCAGTTCCATGCCAAGGAGACTGTTAGGCAAATAAGTATTCTTACATCCCTTCACCCATATTGCAGGGGTTTTATTCTCTTCCATTCTCATGGACAATGTCAATTGTTATTGGGTACACAATTATTTTGTGTATGTGCTGCCCTCACCAAATTATATATTTTTGAGAACCTTGTAGGACTGATCCCAATGCATATGATGGCATTTTACATTACTGAAGTATTGATAAAGTAAAGTTATAATATATACAATGGAATATCAGACAAGAAATGAAAATGGTCAAATTTGGTACCATAAAACTTCCTTGCACTTCTGTCACTTTCAAATCTGCTACTAATCATGAGAAAGGAGAGAATTTCTTCATTGTACTGGTCTCATTATTTTGGAATGAGCATTCAGTGTCTATTCAATATCGAGGTCAAGCCTTTCTCTGTCTCTCTTTATGTCTCTTTCCTCCCACCCCATTTGACACATGAACACACATGTATACAGAAAGAGAAAGAATCACAAGGAATTTTAATGAAGCAAATCTAGTATTACAGTGAACACTATAAAAAAAAGAAATGATATAAAAAATAAAATGGGTTAAGAAAAGAAAGACAGACATGGAAGAAAGTAAAACACTTTTTTCTTTCTTTCTTCTAATCTCTTTTTTTCCCTCTCAATTACAATATACATGTAATTGTATCACTATATCAATACATTAGATTTAATGACTTAGATAACTTTTTAATTTTAGAGAAATGCTATGCCATAAATACAAGTTTTGAATAGCCATATTTCAAGTCCATGAATACAAAATTAATTCTTTTCATTGATATTAGGACTGAAGACATTTAGTGTACAAATTGCAACTCCATTTAAAAAAATTATCATTGCAGTTATTAAACTAATCTGTTTCCTTATGTAACCAGTAATTCTGGAGTGTCTGAAAGAAGCTGTGTTTAAAAAAGTTGTACCCAACAAATCCTAAAAGAATCTCTCTCTTTCCTTCCCTTTCTCTTTAAACTTTGTTGATTAAAACATGGCTGTCTTCCTGACTTTGATTGACAAGGTATCAAAGTTTTGATGAACTATTTATATTTTAGATATTGTTGCAATGTAGGTAGGAGGAAACATAGAAACACTTAGGAAAAATGAATGTATTCTTGAATACAAAGAAGTAATGCTTCAGCCATGTCACCAAAAGGATATAGAAAGAAAATATATCACATTTTTGACTCTAATAGTGGAAACTACTAAAAAATGGTATTTTATATGCAATAAACAATCCCAGATCATGGGTGTAGTCAGCAGAAAACTGCTAAAACTGTTCACAGAATGAAATACAGCCACCACTGGAGTAGAATTGATACAGGATTTGATGTTAGTAAATTTCTTTAGCTTTGGAAATTACTATAGCAATTTAATTGCTAGAAAGTTACTACTGCCATGAATCCTGGGACAATAGATGGTTCAGTTCAGTTCAGTCCAGTTCAGTTGCTCAGTCGTGTCCAACTGTTTGCGACCCCATGAATCGCAGCACGCCAGGCCTCCTTGTCCATCACCAACTCCCGGAGTTCACTCAGACTCACGTCCATCGAGTCAGTGATGCCATCCAGCCATCTTATCCTCGGTCGTACCCTTCATTTTAGTAAAAAAAAAACTAAAATAATTTATTGCATTAAAATTGATTCACTTAAAGTTTCCAGTCAATTTCCTCCACAAAATTTAAATGCAGCAATACGCTAAGGAATGCTTTGTAAATGTCAAGGTATAACATTAACATTTGATTGAAGTTGTTATAATTACTTTTCAAACTCCAGAAAATGAGAGGTTTCTATTGCCAGTAAAAATTATTGTCACAGTATGCAAATATCAGAATATAAAATAATTACGTTGTTATTTATGAGCCTGATACACTTTATTCCTTTTGCTGGCAAGAAAGATTACTTCACTTTTTTCTGATTAAGTATGCATGTATACTTTTTAGAGTACATGCATATGTGTTAGAAGCCTTATGTGGAAAACTGCACACCAGCAACAAGTATTTGTGCTTGCTAAGTAGCTTCAGTCGTTTCTGACTCTTTGTGATCTTAAGGACTATAGCCCTCTAGGTTCCTCTGATGGGATTCTCCAGGCAAGAATACTGGAGTGGGTTGCCATGCCCTCCTCCAGGGGATCTTTCTGACCCAGAGATAGTACCTGTGTCTCCTGTGGCTTCTGCATTGCAGGTGAATTCTTCACTGCTGGGCCATTGGGAGAGCCCATAAAAAGGTATATGTAGAACAATAGGTTAAGTACACTGAAATTTTTGCTAAGACTCATCCATAGGGGAAGCATTTCATCTGACATTGTTTGAAAGAGAAGTGAAAGTGAAAGCGGCTCAGCCGTGTCTGACTCTTTGCTACCGCATGGACTGTAGCGTGCCAGGCTCCTCTGTCCATGGAATTCTCCAGGCCAGAATAGTGGAGTGGGTAGCCATTCTCCTCTCCCCTCCCTTCTTCCCAGCCCAGGGATCCAACCCAGGCTTCCTGCATTGCTGGAGGATTCTTTGCCATCTAAGCCAACAGGGAAGCCCAAGAATACTGCAGTGGGTAGCCTATCTCTTCTCCAGCGGATCTTCCCGACCAGGAACCGAAGCAATGTCTCCTGCATTGCAGGTGGAGTCTTTATCAGCTGAGCTACCAGGGAAGCCCAAATACTTTGTTTGGATCCTCTTTATTTTAAGGAAATAATAATAGTATTCAGGTTACCTATTTTTGCATAATTATTATGACTACTTAGCACATATTTCCTTGAAATATTAATCAAAGTTCCTCCTTCAAAAAAAAATCAAGAAACGTTGCCTTATTCATGCAGTTGGGTTTTCTACCTTCACCTTGGGAACCTGAGTGCTTCCCAGGTGGCTCAGTGGCAAAGAATCCACCTGCCAGTGCAGGAGACACAAGAGACATGGGTTCACTCCCAGGGTCTGGAAGATCCCCTGGAGAAGGAAATGGCAACTCACTCCAGTATTCTTATTTGGGAAATTCGATGGACAGAGGAGCATTGTGGGTTATATACCATGGGGTGCAAAGAGTTGTGCGACTGTGCAACTGAACATGCGTGCACTGCATGGGATCTCAAAATAATCTTCAGTCACTGGAAACAATAATTAACAATGTTACTTGAATTTTGACCTTCCCAGAACCAACCCTATTCCCATCAAAGTAAAATTCAGCACCAGTTCCACTTATATGATGTGGTACATGTATAGGAAGTCTTGAAATTCATGACCAACTAATATTCTGATCATTTTAAATTTCATTTTACTTGGTTTAATAATTGCATATTTTGGGTCCCCTAATAATTATTTGTTGGGTAAAAATATAAAACCTAGGTTTGATACAGGATACGGGATGCTTGGGGCTGGTGCACGGGGAAGATCCAGAGAGATGAGATGGGGTGGGAGGTGGGAGGGGGGTTCAGGATTGGGAACTCATGTACACCCGTGGCAGATTCATGTCAATGTATGGCAAAACCAATACAGTATTGTAAAGCAAAATAAAGTAAAAATAAAAATTTAAAATAGAAAAAAAACCCCAAATCATTTAAACTATTCAGTGACTGGACTATCTAATCGTTTCTTTTGACTTCAATGAATATTTTAAAATGTAATCTATTATCTTCTTCATCTTAAAACAAATCCATCAGTCTTTACAAAAACCGTTTTACAAATTACAACATTAAAACAGAGAGATTTTCATGCCTCCTTACTTAAAATTGTTTCATCCATATTTGTTTCCAGAAGTGTTTGTTAGTTGCTCAGTCTTCTCCAGGGGAAAGTAAGTAAGTGAATTTTAATTAGACACTTCATCTAAGTGGATTTTGTTTATAATTAAATGGTGATTCTTTTGTCTAATCTATTAAATTCCGGCTACCAGATTTCCTGTGTGCCTCCTTTCTACTGAATCCATCATGTCCTCACTCTTTGCTCTATCTACCATTTTCACAGATAACTCAACAGCATCTTGTCTCACCTATACCACTTGTCAAAATCTCCCTGTCCCTGACTTTCTCTAATGGGTCCTGGGCTCTCTAGGATCCAGCCAGCCAGTGACCCAGGCAGGTACCTAGAGTTGTTCATGAACCCATGGGCCAGCTCTTGACCATCACTATACTCTAGTGGGTTTAGTCAGTTTAGTTCAGTCACTTAGTCTTGTCTGACTCTTTGAGACCCCATGGACTGCAGTACACCAGGCCTCCCTGTCCATTACTAACTCCCAGAGTTTATTCAAACTCATGTCCATTGAGTTGGTGATGCCATTCAACCATCTCATCCTCTGTCATCCCCTTCTCCTCCTACCATCAATCATTCCCAGCATCAGAGTCTGTTCCAATGAGTCGGTTCGTCTCATCAGGTGGCCAGAGTATTAGAGTTTCAGCTTTAGCATCAGTCCTTCCAATGAATATTCAGGACTGATTTCCTTGAGGATGGACAGGTTGGGTCTCCTTGCTGTGCAAGGGACTCTCAAGAGTCTTCTCCAACACCACACTTCAAAAGCATCAATTCTTCAGCACTCAGCTTTCTTTATAGTCCAACTCTCAAATCCATACATGACTACTAGAAAAACCATAGCTTTGACTAGATGGGAGAAATATCAATAACCACAGATATGCAGATGACACCACCCTTATGGCAGACAGTGAAGAAGAACTAAAGAGCCTCCTGATGAAAGTGAAAGACGAGAGTGAAAAAGTTGGCTTACAGCTCAACATTCAGAAAACTAAAATCATGGCATCCAGTCCCATCACTTCATGGCAAATAGATGTGGAAACAGTGAAAACAGTGGCTGACTTTATTTTGGGGGGATCCAAAATCATTGCAGATGGTGACTGCAGCCATGAAATTAAAAGATGCTTGCTCCTTGGAAGGAAAGTTATGACCAACCTAGACAGCATATTAAAAAGCAGAGACATTACTTTGTCAACAAAGGTCCATCTAGTCAAGGCTATGGTTTTTCCAGTAATCACATATGGATGTGAGAGTTGGACGATAAAGAAAGCTGAGCTCTGAAGAACTGATGCTTTTGAAATGTGGTGTTGGAGAAGACCCTTGAGAGTCCCTTGGACTGCAGGGAGGTCCAACCAGTCCATCCTAAAGGAGATCAGTCCTGGATGTTCATTGGAGGGACTGATTTTGAAGCTGAAACTCCAGTACTTTGGCCACCTGATGCGAAGAGCTGACTCATTGGAAAAGACCCTGATGCTGGGCAAGATTGAGGGCAGGAGAAGAAGGGGACGACAGAGGATGAGATGGTTAGATGGCATCACAGACACAATGGACATGGATTTGGGTGGACTCTCGGAGTTGGTGGACAGGGAGGCTTGGCATACTGCCGTTCATGGGGTGGCAAAGAGTCGGACATGACTGAGCGACTGAACTGAACTGAACTTGACTAGACAGACCTTTGCTGGCAAAGCAATGTCTCTGGTTTTTAATATGTTGTCTAGGTTGGTCGTAACTTCTCTTCCAAGGAACTAGCGGCTTTTAATTTCATGGTTGCAGTCACTATCTGCAGTGATTTCGGAGCCCCCCCACCCCAAATAAAGTCTGTCACTGTTTCCCCATCTATTTGCCATGAAGTGACGGGACCAGTTGCCATGATCTTAGTTTTCTGAATGTTGAGTTTTAAGCCAACTGTTTCACTGTAGCAGATACTGGAGGATAGATACTCACCTTTCTGTCTCATCATTTGTGAATTCTCTGATGCATTCTAATGAGTCCTTGTAACATGTGTTCCAGGAGAATCCAGACCCAGTCGCTCCTAGTAGTGATTGACTTAAAAGACAAACCATTAAGTTGGTTTTTCCACTTTCCATGTCTTAATTGTCCCAGTTTTCTACCGCATTCATATACACATCCAAGCTCTTCTTTCTGGGGGAAAAACCAGTGTCAGGACCTCATTATCTGTGTGTTTTTTTTTTTTTCCTATTGCTCTCTTTTGTGTCTTACTAATTCTTCATGTTTTCTTACCTTTTTCAATTTTCTTAAAATATGTTCCTTTGACATCCTGTCTTTTGGGAGTTAAAAAATGATTTACACTTATAAAGGAGCAACGTGAAAGATGCTTATGATGGTGGGAATATTCTGTATCTTGATTGTGGTGGTGGATATACAAACCTACAGATTATAAAATTGAAGAGAACTAGATATATACACCGGAGAAGGCAATGGCACCCCACCCCGGTACTCTTGCCTGGAAAATCCCATGGATGGAGGAGCCTGGTGGGCTGCAGTCTATGGGGTCACTAGGAGTCGGACACGACTGAGCGACTTCGCTTTCACTTTTCACTTTCATGCACTGGAGAAGGAAATGGCAACCCACTCCAGTGTTCTTGCCTGGAGAATCCCAGGGTCGGGGGAGCCTCGTGGGCTGCCATCTCTGGGGTAGCACAGAGTTGGACACGACTGAAGTGACATAGCGGCAGCAGCAGATATATACACAAATACAAGCAAAATCTGAATCAGATATGGATTGACCAATGTTAATATAATGGTTATAATTCTATATTGTAGCTCTGCAGGATGTCACCACCAGAGGAAACCAGTAAAAGAAACTTGCGGCTGTGCCGCTGTTTAGCTGCTCAGTCACGTCCGGCCAGCTCTTTTGTGACCTCATGGACTATAGCCCACCAAGTCCTGTGTCCATGGGGTTTCCAAGGCAAGAATATTGGAATGGGTTGCTAATTTCTTCTTCAGTGGGTCTTCACCATCAAGGGATCAAATCCTCATCTCTTGCGTCTCCTGCATTGGCAGGCATATTCTTTACCACTGAGCCACCTGGGAAGCCCAAAATACACATGAGATCACTGTATATTGTTACTTACAACTTCTTGTGAATGTACAATTATCTCAATAAACATTTAATTAAAGAAAAAGCAATTTTGCTTTTCTCCAACTATAGCCCCTCAATTTATATACACATAGGAAATACATTCTTTTAGCAAGCTAATAACCAGGTTAAGTACTTATATACATATTTGTAAGAGCATTTCACTTAAATTATAAACTCATAAACGCCTATTTGACTTTTAATTAAAAGCCATCTGTTAACTTTTGTGCTTCAAACATCCTGGAATCTAGTAAAAATAGTTACATATTATATACAGGATTAAATTAATTTGAAAGCGCATTCTCATTTGGTGCTTTTAATATTTATTAAGTAGCAAAACACTGCAAAGCTATTTGATCTGGGCTACAGAATATACCTTCTATAAAGGAAGTTGTATAATACTTGTTTAGTTTATAGTTTTTAATTACTTTTATTTTTTTCCATTTTTCTAAAGGACATCTCTGTTTCCTTAAACCCACTGGAATGGATTTCAAATAAAAATATTGACCATTCACATTTGGGAAAAGAAAAAAAATGATATCATTTGTCTGGATCAGTTATCTACCTGATTCCTAAGAGTCCAGTTTAGAGACTGAATTTGTATTTTGTATAAAGGATGTTCCCTCCACCCTTAAAGACAGATTAAGCATAGAAATAAAACACTATTAGGGCTAGGGTTAGGGTTATTATTTGCAATAATACATGCAATGTATTATAATTTTAAGGACTTTCTCTCTTCAGAAGTGTTTGTATCAACTCAGGACAATTTCAGAAGTGGAAAAAAAAAAAAAAAAAACTGGCCCAATGTTTTCCCTGTCTTATGGGTATAAAATCAGTTCTGCTACATCTTTCTATAAGTGCTTTTGATGACTCCCCTCTCCAATATGTGTCTAAACATTAAAGTTTGCCTCGGTCATCTTTCTCAAATGCTTTGGTTCCCTGTTTTAGTTACCCTTGGTCTAAACCTTGACCTTCTGCTGTCTGTCTCAATAAATTCAGAACATAAGCATTTACCTGCAGCAAATGTGAATGGTTCCCCCAGAAATAATAGCATCCAATAAAAACCAAAGCCAAGGGAAGAGAAAGGTGAGGTCGGGTATAATTTTCTCATCACAGCTTCCTTCACTTTTTCTTTTTGGCCTTAGACACTCTGTTGACCTCTGTCTATTTTTATGGCGAGACTAATTCTTCTATTTCAATGAGTCTGAATCCTGCAGAATCATATAGTGGGGTTGACCTTAAAAAGTGCTAATCTTAAAAAAGATGATGTGAAAAAAATGACCAAAAAATGAAAAAAAATTCTTGCAGACCAAGGAAATAGAGATGATTTTACTCAACTTTCTAAGTTGATAAAGAGGCAGGTGGGTAAAGGACAATCAAGTGACACAGTATTAGGCTTGTATCCCTCCAGTGTTGGCTGTCAAATCCTCTAAGCCTTGCTTCAGCAGAAATGCAGACCCCAGGCCAATTATATCCCAAGTCAGTGGAAGTATTAGAGATCCTAGACTGAGTGCAGAATAATTCAGATTACAATTAGAATTTCTAATACTAAAACTTTGAATATCTATCTATCCACTAGCAGTTGAGTGTTGGGATTTTACTCTGTTGCCAAGCCCTTGCTTTGTGCATTTCCATAGTCAGTGACTGGGTGATTTTATTTAGTTACCTAAATCATTCCTTTTTTCCGCCCCTGCTGTTTAAGATCTTGTGGACTTTGGTCTTGTCTTTCTCACTTTTGGTCCTTCTCTTCTTACAAACTCCCTATGGCCTGTGCAAGGACCCATAATTCATCCCCAAAGATGAAATATACCACTTATTCCCAGACTCCTAGGTGTTCACAACCTAACTTCTTCGAGATCTTCTTCTGAGAAGGTCTGTCCACCTCTGTGGACCAGTATTAGGTCAGGACTACCTTTCTGCATGTAAATGTGGTTCTCCACAACCAGCTAAAGGGATTCCACAAATATCTTATCATCTCGGGACACTTATCTTTGCGAAATTTATCTTCAGACTTAAACA
The DNA here is from genome assembly GCF_014754425.2 of Oryx dammah. Classification (NCBI taxonomy): domain Eukaryota; kingdom Metazoa; phylum Chordata; class Mammalia; order Artiodactyla; family Bovidae; genus Oryx; species Oryx dammah. The sequence continues at coordinate 10,823,247 of NW_024070204.1, forward strand.
TCTGTCTGAAGGATGTTTTTCTATGGTTGTCTAGCTTAATAGGTCTCCTTCTGCCCATGTTATGGTTAAATTCAGCCTCAAAGGTCTATTTTGGGTGTTATGAGAAAGGAGTCAGGCATGAGAAAAGCCATTGCTTGAAAGTGATACATTCAAAATGGTGGAAGTGAAGTATGAAGTGAAAGTGACTCAGTCATATCTGACTCTTTGCAACCCCATGGACTATACAGTCCATGTAATTCTCCAGGCCAGAACATTGGAGTGGGTAGCCATTCCCTTCTCCAGGGGATCTTCCCAATTCAGGGATCGAACTCAGCTCTTCAGCATTGCAGGTAGATTCTTTACCATCTAAACCACCAGGATAACCCAACTATTTTTTTTTTAAAGAAGTATTGTATTTTCCTGATTTGATTAATTATCTTCCTTTATTCCTTTACATCCAAGGTTGCCTTACTCATATTCAGCCCTGAAAACTATTTTCCTTAGGCACTACTACTGTGATATAAAGTATTATTTTGTGATTGCTGATGTTTGCTTTTTTAAAAATATGACATCATAGTTAGTGTTGCACAAGACACATAAGAGGTGATTAAAAAGTAACTGCTTTTACTAGTTGAGTTCTACAGAATATAAATGAAAAAAATATAGCATTTTATGATCTCTGAAGCATCATGCAAATGTAAAATATAAAACCTCTTATAATGTTGCACACAGATATAATGCAAACCAAGGAATGTCACAAATTTGAAAAGCAATTATTTTAGATATTTATGGAGGATGGTAAACCAATAATTTCTGATTTTTCCTTCATGCTTCATTTTTCTATATAGTTCTCACTAGCTAATCCAAAGGCAAATGGAAAACATTTTAGGCAAACAATAGTACATAGTAGAAAATGCAATAAATTTCTATTTGCCAATTGGCAGGTACATTTACATTGGTACAGGAAGAACTGTTATAGAACAAAATATATTTATTTTATACACACATATATATATATATGCATATGAACTGATTTTCAACTCTTACAAGCCCTGCATAATTAAAACCTGCAATTAGAACTATACACACTAAGACAAATATTGTCAACATTGAGCAAAAGAAACTAAATACAAAAGTGAGCATACAATACTAGTCCATTAATCAGAAGGTGAACCACACACAAAACATACCAAGGTCTTAGAGGTTAGGATAGTGGATTGCCTATGGGTGAAAGTAGAACCTGGAAGGGGAGGTATATGTCTGGAATTGCAATAATGTTTTGTTTCCTGATCGAGGTGCTGGCTTCCTGAGTGTGTTTACTTTATGAAAATTTACTAAGCTTTCCAGTAGACATGTATGAATGTGAGAGTTGGACTGTGAAGAAAGCTGGGTGCTGAACAATTGATGCATTTGAACTGTGGTGTTGGAGAAGACTCATGAGAGTCCCTTGGACTGCAAGGAGATCCAACCAGTCCATCCTAAAGGAGATCAGTCCTGGGTGTTCATTGGAAGGAATGATGCTTAAGTTGAAACTCCAGTACTTTGGCCACCTCATGTGAAGAGTTGACTCATTGGAAAAGATTGATGCTGGGAGGGATTGGGGACAGGAGGAAAAGGGGACCACAGAGGATGAGATGGCTGGATGGCATCACAGACTCAATGGACATGAGTTTGAGTGAACTCTGAGAGTTGGTGATGGACAGGAAGGCCTGGCGTGCTGCAATTCACGGGGTCGCAAACAGTCAGACACGACTGAGTGACTGAACTGAACTGAACCCCTATATAACATATACTCAGATGTCCTACTAATTGTCTGACTAGTCTTGCTTATGGTTTCCAAATGGAATCCTGATTAATGGGAAGTGTGTATTTGGTAAGGATACACCAAATATTTTGGTTATATATGAGTTACTGTTTTAAGGTTTTTATAACTAAAACAGATAGATATTGTACTTTACTCATTGGAAGCAAGCAGGTGATGTGAATTTATGAATCACTGTCTAAACTGAGTGAATTGTCTTAAGTGAATATTTATAACCTTGTGATAATCATTAATGTTTTCATGTTGTGAGTAAGATGCTATGAGTTGGAATGGTGTTGCAAGTGGTCATTTCTAGAGGTTAATAGAAACTACATTTTGTGCTTCTCAAATACTGCTAAACTTGCTGTGTCATATTTTTTTCCATAACTTAATTGAAAGATAATAGCCAGAATGTTATAATTAAAGGCCATAAATACAGTAGCTGTTTTGTGTAAAAAAAAAAAAAAAACTTTGACACTTAATTACCTACCTAAGGCTGTAATTTCATTAGAATCATGACACAAATACTGTTTACAGAATGCCTCATGAATCTCTTTGGATTACTGCGAACAAAAAGTCAATTTTTTCTCCACATTTTTTCTCACTACCTGTCAAAAGAGATAACAATAACAACAGAAAAAAGGAAAAGGGAAAAGACAAAAGGAAAGTAACATTTTAGGAAAGTAACATTTTTAAAACTTTTTTGATTTTATAGAGAAACAAAATCAGTCAGCATAGCACTCAACAGCATTTTCAATCTTGAAATACCTTTCAGTCTTATAAAATATGGCTTAGCTCATGAAAATGAAAGATTCAAAGCAATGAATAATATAAAATTTTTTTCCAAGCAGTTATTCTGTTATCATAGCAGAATACTGCCTAGTGATTGAAAGCATATATATTGCAACTTTATAATAAACCATTGTAAACTTTATATCTTTAAATGGACCATAATCCCAACCCCCAGGCCTAAGAGAAGTAGTTGGCCATAAATAAGTTTTCAGAGTCCTGACAGAAAATGTAATACTGAGGTTACCCTCAGTGACTGCTTTTGTCTAAATGTTGAAATAAAAATAGATTTCGTAGACTTTTCTTAATAAAAATTTCATTATTTAGATTTATATTGGCCAATTGCCTACCATGTTAATTTAATGATTTAAGTATTTAAAGGAGAATGAAAGTTCAGCTAAAGTTAATTTTATTAGTGAAAAATGAAAGAGTAATAAAAGTAATAAAAATGGGAGAAATTATAAGGCAATGGTAAAAATGGGTATATTTAGCAAGGAGAATTTCTTAATTTTAACCTAAGTGGATAGAATAAATTCCTCACGCAATATCATTTATATTCTCTATTGAGGGAAGGTGACTGATAACAGCATTTGATTAAAAAATAAATTATACCTACAAAGCTACTCAGAAAATAATCCAGATAGTATGTTCTACTTGTGAATTTTGAAATGGCTGATTGGAATGCCAATCCCAACTGCCTGCTGTATGGCCTTTTTAAAGCTCAGGCCATTTTTTGAGGAATCTCCACACTGTTCTCCATAGTGGCTATACTAGTTTGCTGTCCCACCAATAGTATAAGAGGGTTCCCTTTTTTCCACACCCTCTCCAGCATTTGAGAGAATAGCATTGAAACATGTATATTGCCATATGTGAAATAGATGACCAGTCCAAGTTTGATGCACGAAACAGGGCACTCAAAGCCAGGGTGCTGGGACCAATCCAGAGGGATGGGTTGGGGAGGGAGGTGGTAGGGGGGTTTGGGATGGGGGACATATGTACACCCATGGCTGATTCATGTCAATGTATGGCAAAACCCACCAAAATACTATAAAGTAATTAACCTCCAATTAAAATGAATAAATAAATTAAAAACAAAACAAAAATGCCCAGGCCGTTTTCTGGATATCAGATAGCTCATCTGTGTGGAGTGTGGACCAAACTGTAGAGTTTGCTCCAGTTTCAAAAGTTTAAATGCAATTTTATTATTTTCTTATTGATTAAAATTTAAGCATAATTGATCACATGGATGCCTTACAGCATATTCTTTGGTAGCAGAGAAAAATATTGAGGGCTGTCTCTGTTCATGCAATGTTTCAAAGGAGAGATGGATAGAAGAGTATATGGCAGAAAGCAGCACAGCATGAAACCAATCCAGCTGATGGGTGTTTTTAATAACTTTATCTCCTGCTCTGCTGCTGCCATCTGATTATCTCTCTATTGTATTACAGCAAAAGCTACCATCTACGGATGAATGCATATATTCAGTCAGTTCAGTTCAGTTGCTCAGTCTTGTCCAACTCTTTGTGACCCCATGAACCGCAGTACGCCAGACCTCCCTGTCCATCACCAACTCCCAGAGTTCACTCAAACTCATGTCCATTGAGTCGGTGATGCCATCCAACCATCTCATCCTCTGTCCTCCCCTTCTCCTCCTGCCCTCAATCTTTCCCAGCATCAGAGTCTTTTCAAATGAGTCAGCTCTTTGCATCAGGTGGCCAAAGTATTGGAGTTTCAGCCTTAACATCAGTCCCTCCAATGAGCACCCAGGACTGATTTCTTTTAGGAAGGACTGGTTGGATCTCCTGGCAGTCCAAGGGCTGCTCAAGAGTCTTCTCCAATACCACACTTCAAAAACATCAATTCTTCGGCACTCAGCTTTCTTCACAGTCCAACTCTCATATTCATACGTGACCACTGGAAAAACAATAGCCTTGACTAGACAGAACTTTGTTGGCAAAGTAATGTCTCTGCTTTTTAATATGCTATCTAGGTTAGTCATAACTTTCCTTCCAAGGAGTAAGCGCCTTTTAATTTCATGGCAGCAATCACCATCTGCAGTGATTTTGGATCACCCCAAAATAAAGTCAGCCACTGTTTCCACTGTTTCCCCATCTATTTGCCATGAAGTGATGGGACCGGATGCCATGATCTTAGTTTTCTGAATGTTGAGCTTTAAGCCAACTTTTTTCACTCTTCTCTTTCACTTTCATCAAGAGGCTCTTTAGTTATTCACTTTCTGCCATATATTACATATTCATATTTTATACTTAAAATTATAATTTTTCAATATTTTCCTCTAATAAATTTAACCCTATTTTTAAACAGTTTTATTGAAGCATAAACAGCATACAATAAACTATACACTAGTTTAAATACTACATGCAATTCAATAAGTTTGGGATACGTTCACTATGTGGATTGTGGTGATGGTTTTACAGGTGTAAATGTAGTTCAAAACTGGATTTCTTCTATTCTGATGTGATTCAAATAGTCTTTGTATTGTAACAGTGTGCCTCCTTGCTTCGCTCAACGTACTTACTCTTGTGAAGTTTTTTAAGAAAAATATTTAATTTAACAAATCCACTATGGGGATGTACATAATCAACAGAGAAGCCCAAGTTATCCACATAAAGTTACTATGCAATTATTTATTCATTATTATATTTAGTCAAGAAATATTTCTTTCATTCTGAGCCAAGCACTCTACTAGGTATCAGAATATTTCTAAACTATTATTAAACTAGATGAGATGAAGAGGCTCTATTCTCTGTGTATAGTTTGATATACAGGAGATAATAGTTGAAAAGTGACACAATAGGCTAGGGGACTGGATATAAGATAAACACAGCATGCTCTGGGAATAACATGAGAATCCTTACCCAATCTTGCGGGAGACTTCCTAGAACAAATGATGTCTGAAAACAAGTAGGATCTGTCCACTGAAGGGAGAAATATGTGAGTGCTCTGAGAAGAGGGGACTGAATTTGCAAGATCTCCAAGGGGAGACAGACAAGGAAACCCGAAAGTCACCCAGCACATCTGGACCAGTTGAGTTTATCACAGTTTGAAACACAGCAGGGCCTGGTGGATCACCTTAAAACCCCTAACTCCCTGGTCCAGAGATGATGAGATTAAAGAATTGATTGTAATAATAAAATTCCAGTGATAGTTTTGTCAAGAGTTGTAGCTTGAGTCTGTGTGTGATGTGTTACTTTAAATTAGATGAATAAATCTGTGACACAAACAAGTTCAAGAAGTATTTATGAGATCCACACCATAGGTCTTAAAATGGAGAAAGCTGAAGAGAGAGGACTGTGACAAAAAAAACAAAACAAAAATCAAAGCTACTGCCCAGGTTTCTAATTTGACTAAAGCAATGAATTATGATGTTGCTTATAGAATTAAAGCATGAAGAGGGAGGTGAGGGTTTAGTTAGCTTTGATCCACTGTGTATTCAGATTGACAGGTCTGGTGGAGAATTACTTAGAAACTGGTTTAAGCCTCAGTGAAGAATTTGTCTTTCTTTTTATTTCAGTCTTTCTTTTTATTGAGATGTAATTGCCCAAATCACTGCAGAGGGTGATTGCAGCCATGAAGAGACATCACTTTGCCAACAAAGGTCCGTCTAGTCAAGGCTGTGGTTTTTCCAGTGGTCATGTATGGATGTGAGAGTTGGACTGTGAAGAAAGCTGAGCACCGAAGAATTGATGCCTTTGAACTGTGGTGTTGGAGAAGACTCTTGAAAGTCCCACAGACTGCAAGGAGATCCAACCAGTCCATTCTTTTTTTTTTTTAAGTTCTGTTTTTTTTTTTAATATAAATTTATTTATTTTAATTGAAGGTTAATTACTTTATAATATTGTATTGGTCTTGCCATGTATCAACATGAATCTGCCACAGGTATACACGTGTTCCCCATCCTGAACCCCCCTCCTTCCTCCCTCCCTGTACCATCCCTCTGGGTCGTCCCAGTGCACCAACCCCAAGCTGTCCATTCTAAAGGAGATCAGTCTTGGGTGTTCTTTGGAAGGAATGATGCTAAATCTGAAACTCCAGTGCTTTGGCCACCTCATGCGAAGAGTTGACTCATTGGAAAAGACTCTGATGCTGGGAGGGATTGGGGGCAGGAGGAGAAGGGGACGACGGAGGATGAGATGGCTGGATGGCATCACTGACTCATGGACGTGAGTCTGAGTGAAGTCCAGGAGTTGGTGATGGACAGGGAGGCCTGGCGTGCTGCGATTCATGGGGTTGCAAAGAGTCGGACCCGACTGAGCCACTGAACTGAACTGAACTGAACTGACATACACCATTGTGTGAGTTTGAGGGGTACCATGTGTTGATTTGATAAGTTTATATACTGCAATGTGATTACCACCATGGAGTTAGCTAACACCTTTATCACATCACATAATTATCATTTTCTTTCTTTCCTTTTTTGGTAATGAGAACAATTGAGATCCAGTCTCTTAGCAACTTTGAAGTTTACAAAACAGAATTGTTGCTTAGAATTGTTATGCTGTGCAATAGATCTCCAGAACATATTTAACCTAGTTGAAAATTTGTGTCTTAAACAGCCTCTCCCCAGTTGCCCCACCTCCCAGGCTGTAGCAACCACCATTCTACTTTTCAGTTTCCACAAATTTGGCTTTTTGAGATTCCATCTGTATGTGATGTCATTCTAGTCTCAAGCTATATGCTCTGTGATCCTGTACTTGAAGCTTTGAGAATACCTTAAATGCAGAGTAAAATTTTCTACAGTCATACATTATTTTGTTTTATACCTGGTTCTGAATTTTCCAAATTCCATATACTACACATATGTTATCAAACATAAATACCAAGCTTGAAATCCTTATACCTTAAAACTTTCCATCTTAAAACCTTTGCTAAAAGCCCTGAGTCTCTGTCTTCTTTAGGAAAAGATACCTCATGATTCATTTTAAAAACAAGAAGAATCACATAGTGAGCACCAGGAACATGTGATTATTATTTTTTTAGTCTGTATGATAAAAAGGATGATCCAAAATAAAAGTATGTTTTTTGTTACATGTATGGTGACCTTTGGGTTTCCCCAGTAGCCCAGTGGTAAAGAATCTGCCTGCAATGCAGGAGTCACAGAAGGTATGGGTTTGATCCTTGGATTAGAAAGATACCTTGGAGGAGAGCATGGCAACCCACTGCAGTATTCTTGCCTGGAGAATCGCATGGACAGAGGAGCTGGGTGAGTTACAGTCCATAGGGTCACAGGGAGTCAGACATGACTGAAGCAACTTAGCATGCACACAGGCATGGTGACCTTTATGTATAAGATAAACAGATTTTTCCACATATTTATCAACAGTAGTGTTTTAATAGGAGGATTGTTCATCTTCAAATAGGTTAATACTATAGATAATGAAATAGCTTTATAAATCATGGATATTGACCTGAATAAGTCACTCATCCAAGAGATTAAAAAGAAAAAAATTGAAAGCATCATAGCACAAAACCAGTGTTTCAGCTTTTCACTTTTAGTGATAGAAACACCAGGCACTCAAATGAGGAGATATATTTTCAATCATATTTGTGAGTCTAAATATAACTTTATAAGAAAACTGGATGCCAGATAGCAATATAAAAAATAGATGCTGATATGTTTATGTTCCTGTGAATAAAGTTATTTTATTATGACACTTAATTATTTTTATGTGAATATAAGATCCTGAGGTAGTGATAACTGTTTTTTTTTAAAAAATAATCTGACAAGAACTTCCCCATGAAAAAGAAGAATTATATGATTTTTAACCTAGTTTAGATCCTGGTTTTGACTGATTCTTGTATCTGTTATTCTATGTAAAGTATTTAAACATTTATAATTTTGATTTTAGTTCATTTGTCTTGACCTTATTCTAAAGTAGGAGGATCTTTTTCTTCATTCAAAATTCTGTATTGTTTTGTGTCAGTTACTATTGTTGAATAATAAATCACTCTCAAATTTAGTATCTTCAAACCACAGAAAGTTATTATTTTATGCATGTCTACATTAATTTGATGGTTTCACTAACTGGCCTGGGCTTGTCAGGCATCTGTGGTCAGATGTCTGGGAGCTGGCTGCTCTGGGAAGACCAGGCTGGATCTATGTGACTCTGCTCAGCGTGATATGGTCTCTTGTGGGCTTCCCAGGTGGTGCTAGTGGTCAAGAACCCGCCTGTCAATGCAAGTAGAGGTAGAATCCCTGGGTTAGGAAGATCTCCTGCAGGAAGGCATGGCAACCCATTCCAGTATTCTTGCTTGGAGAATCCCATGGATTGAGAAGCCTGGCAGGCTACAGTCTGTGGGGTCGCAAGGAGTCAGACATGACTGCAGTGACTTAGCATGCATGCATGTGATCAAGAGGGTTTGCCCAGTCTGGTTCCTTATTGTGGGCAGGACCTCAAGAGAGACAGCAGAAGTGAGCATCTAAGAGCTAAAGCAAGTTACAGAGTCAGTCCAGATTCAAAGGGAAAATTTGCAGTCATGCTGCTTAGGATGAGGGGACATAGGAAGGCTTGGAGAAATAGAGGCCATTTTTGGACATTAATCCTAACATATAGTGTATGGTTTATTAATTTAGTTGCTTACAAATCATTCAGTAATTGAGAAGGGACTTTTTAAAAAGACAATTATCATTGGCATTAAAGAAGACAATAAATCATTATTTTTTAACATTTTCTTTATTGTTAATTCTTATTGCTAGTTGCAAACTACGAAATGTCTTTTAAGTGTTTTATACTACTTTTAATTTTCATGTTGATATTCTATTTATTTTTGAGCGCCTATGAAGAAATATATTTTATAGCACAAAGATGAAGCACCATCTGCTTCGCATTCAGTGAGTTCAGTTTATCAGGAAGACAGTAAAGATAAAAGAAAAAAAATAATACATCGTGGTTGTCTAAAAGCTGTGCAAAATTCACTATGGAAATCATGGTGAAGGAAGAACATCTCTTTCTGTGGGGGTTAAGGGATGATTTCATTAGCTGAAAAGACTTGATTACCAGCTAGAGAGGACCAGGAGTTCATTATACGAAGGATGAAGGGGAGGGTATGTATGCTACACACAGGGACCAGTAAATAAATCAGCATATCCAGCAGTCAGGAGGAGAGGGCTGATGTTGAAGTCAGAAGTTTGACAGGGATTAGACGGTGAAAGTTCTTGTAGGCCATATCTTTTCCTATTCCACCATGCCTCCACTATGAGTTGTTTTTTTTTTTCCTCCAAGTATTTACTAATCTGACTTTGAGCTCTAAGAAAGTGATTGGGCAATATCTTCTGTTTTGTTTATAAATTTTTAATGCCTCTTTCTTTTCATTCTTTTTTTTTGGAGGGGGGGAAACAGTGCAAGTTTTTGTAGATACCCATGGCTTCTCTCTCCTGGGCTTCCCTTATAACTCAGTTGGTAAAGACTCCGCCTGCAATGCAGGAGATGCTGGTTAGATTCCTGGGTCAGGAAGATCCACAGGAGCAGGGATAGGGTACCCACTCCAGTGTTCTAGGGCTTCCCTGGTGTCTCAGCTGGTAAATAATCTGCCCGCAATGTGGGAGACCTGGGTTCAATCCCTGGTTGGGAAGATCTCTTGGAGAAGGGAAAGGCTACCCACTCCAGCATTCTGGCCTGGAGAATTTCATGGACTAAATAGTCCATGAGGTCTCAAGGAGTTGGACAGGACTGAGAGACTTTCATTTTCACTTTCTCTCTCCTATCTGCCACAACCACCAATCAAGCAGCAACATGGGTCAATGAACTCATTTATGACCATTAACCTTCATTGCTTCAGTCTTCCATGTCATGCTGCTGGCTGGAAAGCAGTAAGACCCAACTTCCATTTGGGTTTAAGAAATTAATCAAAGGACATTTTAGGCCTATAAATGTATTCCACATTTCATAATTCAGTGTTTGCCAAAGCCTAACATGGGAGTTGCAGGCATTAGTTCCATTAATAGAAAGTTTAAATTCACTTCAAGTTTGAAATTTCTTTAGTGCAAATAGATTTCAGAGTCTTACACCAGAAGAAAGCTTGCACTAGGGCAAATCTGGGCACCTTTGGTTCTTGGATATTATTTATAATACTGTCTCCTGTAATGTCACCATTGCCCTGAACACATGAGTTAGCAGAATTTTAGAGCTAGAAGACAGAAAATTTCTAGATTTTTCTCTCCTTGATATCAGAAAGGAGGTCTTTTTGCTCATTTATCGTTGCTGTTTTTGCTATTTTAGTTCTAGGTTTACAGCCCAGTCCACAGTTAGTGCTCAAAAAATGACTGTCCTATGAATCTAGTTTAATTTTCCTATCTTATCAAAAGAGAAGTATTTCTTAAAGGTCAAGATCACTATTTTATCATAATATCATCTATGGAAGTTTAATTGCTGTAGTTTTCTCCAGATGTTTCCTCCACCTCCTCAAGTTTATTTGTAACTTTATATGTCTTTCCTCTACCATAATGAATAGTCAGATGTTCTAATCCTGGTCAGTGATGTTATTTATGTCTCACTAGTTACCAGTGCTTTTTTGGTAATCCTTAAAAACTGAGGCAAGATAACAGTTCATCCATAGGTATTTTCAAAATTAGGCTGTTTACTCTGGAGGTCACAATACTGTCCCTCATTAAGTAAAATAAATTTAGCTCAATTGTTTGAAACTGATGGACCAGTAATCTCTTTTCTACCCTTAATCTACATTGCTAATTTCAGTAGAGAAGCTAATAATTGCTTCCCTATTAAAGCTGTTAATTGTACTCTCTTTGCCGGTAATCTGTAGACAAATGAAGTTCCAACCATCCCTTCATTTTTTTTTTTATTTTTTTTTTTTTTTTTTTGGTAACTTGTAACTCCTTTAACACCATTAACAGAAGTAAAGTTTTGACATAAGGTACATAATCTATGTGCGTATATGCTCATTCCTGTTCAACTCTTTGTGACTCCATGGACTGCAGCCTACCAGGCTCCTCTGTCCATTGGATTTTCCAGGCAAGAATATTGGAGTGGGTTGCCATTACTTCTTCCTTACTCAAGGCTCAGACCCGAGTCTTCTACTTGGCAGGTGGATTCTTTATCACTGCGCCACCTGTGAAGCCCCAAATAATCTATATACAATGCTAAGTCTGATTTTATAAGAATTGGAACCAGAAACCTTAGAGTCTAGTCCAGTTAAATTAAGCCAGATGCTGAACTTGAGTTCAACCTTTTAGATGTAAAGCCACAGTGGACATTAGGACATATTAAAGTCTTTGAGGAACAGAAAAGACATAACTCATGGGGAAATGTGTGTTTGTAGAGAGGTAGGTGACTTAGCAACCGAGTGGCAACACATACACAGGCTAGTGCATTAGATAATACAGTGAAAAGCAGAGATGCAAAGAAGAGATGGTTTTAGTTTCTAACTTTCAAATTCCAGATCCATGTAGCTTGGGTGTGCGTATTTTCTATTCTCACAAACACTTAGATCATCTATGTACTTTAACAAAAGAAATTCCTATACCTACATTGGCATGAATGTCTTTCTCTTATTATGATTAAACAATAACTAACACAGTATAGCTTTTGAAGCTTCTAAGTCCACTATTAGAAATACATTTTTTTGAAATCTTTGTAGCTGACATTAGCATTGCTAGAGTTGACTTTCTTCTAGACACTCTACTTTCCAGTTCTTAATATGACCTTTGGTTACAAAGGGCGGCTGCTCCATCAGGCTCTGAAATATTGATAAGGGGCACTGTTAAGCTCGTAAACCAAGCATCAGTAGGCGGGTGTTTGAAAGCAGGCTTCCTGCTCAATTTTCCATTCTGCAAATGCGTGTTGGCTTTAAAGGTCAAGAATGGTACCACAGGGATGTTTTTATTGCATTAACCAGACTTCTCAGTTCTGAATCACCTTCTTTCCAAAGCTGTAGAAGCAGAGGCTCTAAAATAAATTTAGTCATTACTTTTTATGATATTACCTCCCCTTCTTTGCCTGTCTAGAAAAATGCATAATAATGGCTGACAGTGGAAAAGAGCTTTTCAATTTTTCCTTGGAAGAAAGGGAAGGGAAAAATCAAAGAGGAAACAAAATACAACGGGCTTTAGAATATTCCTTTCTACTTTTGTTTGCCAGTGACTGAACTGGCTCATGGTTTTCTAGAACTATGAGCAAAGCTGCTTATAAAGGCCAAATCAGAGCTCCTACACAATTTAATCTGTTAATTAATCAACCCATTTATTTTTTATGAAGAGATATATGTAGTATTAGAATATTTATTTCCTCAAGACAAATAATTTATTTGTTTTTAAGAATCTTATATTTTATTTTAGGAAATATACATACCTCATCTCACACGCTAGTAAAGTAATGCTCAAAATTCTCCAAGCCAGGCTTCAACAATATGTGAACTGTGAACTTCCTGATGTTCAAGCTGGTTTTAGAAAAGGCAGAGGAACCAGAGATCAAATTGCCAACATCCCCTGGATCATGGAGAAAGCAAGAGAGTTCCAGAAAAACATCTATTTCTGCTTTATTGACTATGCCAAAGCCTTTGACTGTGTGGATCACAATAAACTGGAAAATTCTCAGAGAGATGGGAATACCAGACCACCTGACCTGCCTCTTGAGAAATCTGTATGCAGGTCAGGAAGCAACAGTTAGAACTGGACATGGAACAACAGACTGGTTCCAAATAGGAAAAGGAGTACGTCAAGGCTGTATACTGTCACCCTGCTTATTTAACTTCTATGCAGAGTACATCATGAGAAACGCTGGACGGGAAGAAAGACAAGGTGGAATCAAGATTGCCGGGAGCAATATCAATAACCTCAGATATGCAGATGACACCACCCTTATGGCAGAAAGTGAAGAGGAGCTAAAAAGTCTCTTGATGAAAGTGAAAGAGGATAGTGAAAAAGTTGGCTTAAAGCTCAACATTCAGAAAACGAAGATCATGGCATCCGGTCCCATCACTTCATGGCAAATAGATGGGGAAACAGTGGAAACAGTGTCAGACTTCAATTTTGGGGGGCTCCCAAATCACTGCAGATGGTGACTGCAGCCATGAAATTAAAAGACACTTACTCCTTGGAAGAAAAGTTATGACCAACCTAGATAGCATATTCAAAAGCAGAGACATTACTTTGCCGACTAAGGTCCGTCTAGTCAAGGCTATGGTTTTTCCAGTGGTCATGTATGGATGTGAGAGTTGGACTGTGAAGAAGACTGAGTACTGAAGAATTGATAGTTTTGAACTGTGGTGTTGGAGAAGACTCTTGAGAGTCCCTTGGACTGCAAGGAGATCCAACCAGTCCATTCTGAAGGAGATCAGCCCTGGGATTTCTTTGGAAGGAATGATGTTGAAGGTGAAACTCCAGTACTTTGGCCACCTTATGCGAAGAGTTGACTCACTGGAAAACACTCTGATGCTGGGAGAGATTGGGGGCAGGAGGAGAAGGGGACGACAGAGGATGAGATGGCTGGATGGCATCACTGACTTGATGGACGTGAGTCTGAGTGAACTCCGGGAGATGGTAATGGATAGGGAGGCCTGGCATGCTGCGATTCATGGGGTCGCAAAGAGTCGGACACGACTGAGTGACTGAACTGAACTGAACTGAACCGAACCTGAACATATCAAACACATGTCTATATATAAGTCTATGTATTAAATAAAACAGTTACTTAAACCACTAGTACTGTTTACTATGACTTTAAGGGAAAACACACAATAATGGTGAAGATATAATTAATTCACACATTTTTCATCCACAAAAATGTGTTGGTTTCTTTTGCTTAATGTGCTCATGACAAGTTTAACATCTCATGTAAAATGTTATCTTTTGATTGATTTTTTTCCTTTTGACTAGACTCTTCAAATTATGTCCAATTTTTTTTTCATGTTAATTATTAATTCTTAATATTCTGGGCTCCCTTCTTGTGTTGGGTCGGGACTGTTAGCAGATATAAGTGTGTGAATGTCTATCATCTCACAGACATACTTTTCTCTTCCTGGATTTTTCCTCAGGTTGTACTTAAAAAAAAAAGAGAGAGAGAGAAGAAGAAATGGAAAATAATGAGCTTTACTTAGGGAGTGGATGGAATTGTTCGTTCTTGTTTTTCTTCTAAATCATTGTTATCCTACATAAGAAATCTCAAGTCAGGACTTTGAAATGAAAGACAGCAAGTCTAACTTAGCACTCTACCTTGCTCCCCACCCATCCATGGAGGGGAACTGGAGAAAAAGGGTAGGGGGCCGAACACATTGCAAACTCTGCATCGCAAATGAAAACTGTGAAAGTGTTAGTTGCTCAGTCACATCCGACACTTTGTGACCCCATGGACTGTAGCCCTCAGGCTCCTCTGTCCCTGGGATTCTCCAGGCAAGGATACTGGAGTAGGGTGCCATTCTCCTCTCCAGGGGATCTTCCTGACCCAGGTGTCCTGCACTGCAGGGAGATTTTTTTATCCTCTGAGCCAGCATCTCAAATGAGTGAGTCTCTATCTCTTCTGCTTCACAACGCTCTTGATAAAAAAGTTGGGACTTCTGTTTGTCAACTTTCTGGATGATGTTGTATGAGATAAACTGAGTGACTCTGCAAATTAAAGCAAGTAACATGATACATACAATTTAAAAAGAAGACTATATTTATGAATGGACATGAAAATAAGAAATAATCAGATGCCCCAAATATAGTGAAAGCAGCATCCCCAGGACAAGAGGGGTGGATCTAACTTTCTCTCAGAGGGTTTCTGAAAACCTTGGATTTTGACTTTAATACTATCTCTACCATATATGACAAGTGACATCAATTAGCATTTCCTTAACATGGTGAAGCTAATAGGATGAATAAGAATTAAACCCTCCCACTCAGAAGGGTGGTTTCCTAGGTGGCACTAGTGGTAAAGAATCTGCCTGCCAATGCAGGAGACACAAGAGATGCAGGTTTGATCTCTGGGTCAGGAAGGTCCCTGGAGAAGGGAATGGCAACCCACTCCAGTATTTTCACCTGGAGAATCCCATGGACACAGGAGCCTGGTGGCCTAAAGTCCATGGGGTTGCAAAGAGTTGGATGTGACTGAGCAACTGAGCACGACCACTACCACTCAGGAAGATGATATGGATCCTTCCAAATCCAGATGAACTAGATAATCAAGAAAATGGATAAACTGAGATTTCAGGACAATACAAATTTAAAAAGTATATCCCAGACTAGACACTTTCCAGAGAAATTGTTAAACCCCCAAAGAGAAGATCTTAAAAAGTGGAGGATAAGTTTGGAAGAGTGCTCATCTTCAGAGTAAGGATGGGTTGACAGTCTCACCATGGCAACAATGAGGTAGAGTTACACTCTGTATCAAATTACATTTGCCTGTATTGAGTTACATCTGCATAAATTACATCTATATTGAATTCAGTGTTAACCTAGAATGCTTTTCCCAACAAATGATCTTTTAGGAAAGTAGGTGAATAAGGACATTTGTAGATAACAAAACAGAATTTGCTATTAACCATCCTCCTTGGACAGTATCTAACAAAAGAAAGAAGGTTGAATAAAGGTATTTTTTAATAATGAAAGTAAAATTTAGCAACTATTGATTGCATAAAAGCAAAAATGAAAATGATGGATAAAGTCATAATTTGATGTAGGTTAAATTTTTAAAATCTTTGCATTAAATGATTGTACCACTGACTCAATGAGCATGAGTTTGAGCAAACTCTGGGAGATAGTGAAGGAAAGGGAAACCTGGTCTGCTGCAGTCCATGGGGTCGCAAAGAGTCAGACATGACTCAGTGGCTGAACAACAACAACAAGTAAATATAAAGAAATAAGAGTATACAAGGCCTCAATATGTAGAGAAGAAAAGCATAGTCTTGAACAACAACATTCAATTCATACAGAAGCTGGGAAAGGTGAGGAGGCTGAGGTGGGTCCCTAACAGTGGTCTTGCTGGAATGATGGCTCTAAACAGCTACCAGGTAGGCTGATCCTTTGAGATTGGAATATGGACTAATTAATGCCTTAGCTCATCTGTCAAATTCTTGTTGTCAACTCCAGGAAAACAGAAACAACTTGTAATACCACTCTTCAAAATTAATTGAGATGAGGCAGAGTTCACCTGAAATAATTTTGAGGCTAGGAGGGAAGGTTAGAATTAATTCAGGTGGATCTTACATGAAGTGGGGGTTGTGAAACACTCCTTAGCTGCAACTATCCTATTTTCTTTGGTACAAAGTACAGAGACTGATTAATTGAAAAGCATTTCCTATTGAAATGATGTATAATATCCTCTTATTCTGTTCTTTACAGAGTACATGTTATAAAATAAAACTTACTGGAGAGGGAGATAAATTAGGGGTTTGGGTTTAGCATACACACTATTACAAATAAAACAGATAAAGAACAAGGACCTACTGTATAGCACAGGGAAATATAGTCAATATCCAAATATATCTACAATGGAAAAGAATATGAAAAAGAATATACATGTATATATAAAACTAGACCACTTTACTGTACAACTGAAACCAACACAACATTGTAAATTCACTGTAATTCAATAAAAAGTGGTTATAAAAATTAGAGAATTACATTTTTGTATAGAAGTCAAATATACTGCAATGTAAACTGCAAAGGCTTGTTTCAGTGTGTTTCAATAGTGTTACTATTTTCAAATGTAGATGCTCCAAATGTCAGCAAGAAGATATCTGGCCAAAAAGAATAAGATCTATTTTCCTCAAAAATTTATGCTTTCAATATGATTACGTCATCTTGGAAAAGTTTCTAATTTTCACTTAATTAACATATAATAATATATTTAGGGAAATAAACTTACTAAAATGTCCTTTCATATTTATTTGTTTTTGTAGACAGGTGACATTAATTGATTATAATGAAAATTATAAATTACTCTATAATTTAAGAGTCTAATCAAAATAATTAGAACTCTGAGTGATTCAGTTATTTGATTTGATTAATTTAATGCATAATAATATTTCTATATAGAGAAATCAAAAAGTTTGGATGAATTATAATAAGATAAAGGATATCAAAAAAGTAAATCACAATTTTTATGAACTTGAAGGACCAAAAATATCTTACATCTTGATATGATGTTAAAAGTTTCCAAACTTTCTAATATATTGAATTATATAAAATAAGGAATAATGACCACTTACAGGTATTTCTAATTAAACTGATTTATTCTTTAGAAACAGAATTTCTGTTGTAAGTTTGTCATCTTTCTAATTTGGCCTTGTAAATCGTATTTATTTGTTTTGGATTTTGTTCAGTGTGAGATATTTTCTCTACACATTAAGCCTTATATTAAGAAATGTATTTGTTTAATTTTAGAATGTTTAGAAACTCCTTGTCATATGTTGCTTTTCTCATATTCATTGTCATTCAAGTCCCTGATTTTCTGAATTGTATCTGTCATCTTGTTTTGTCTTTGAAAAGACATTAACAACTTCCTTTATAACTTTGGATTTCACAATGCATTGCTGGCCCCACAGAGCCTCAGGCTAACTTAGTGAATGTGTGATTTATTTACTCACTTCTTATATCCAGCTGCTAACTTCTTTGCTTCTCTTTTGACTATAAGTTTTAAGTAAAAAACAAACAAAAAAAAACCTTTGTTACAAGTAAAATAAATTAAGTTTTGGTTTGAATTTGCAAAATATTCAGCATTAATTAAAGAAAGTACACACAAGTGATTCTTTTGCCCAGTAATTTTTATCTGGTTAAGTTCTGCTAACAATATAATTCATCCTGTAAAAATGGTTTGATTCCTGCATCATTTATTATTACAGTGGTCTTTAAATACTGTCTGCCTCAAGAGTCTAGAACTTAGTTTGCATTTTATGGCTGCTAAACCCTTATATTCTCAAATGAGAATAAAAGAATACCATCAAGAAAGAGGAAGATGACTCTGTGAGTATGTGGAGTGAGACAGAAACAAGGCCATTCCATAGCCACAGGAATGCACAAACATCCCCTCTTCTGTTTGCCATGAACAATGTTTGCTTTTTTTTTGGGCCATAACAATGCTAACCATACTTCATTCCTCAGTGGCCTAGAGAAATATTATTAAAATGTATTGATATTAATAATTAGTTGTTGTTTAGTTGCTAAGTCATGTCCAACTCTTTTGCCACTTGATGGACTATAACCCACAAGGCTCCTCTATCCATGGGATTTCCCAGGCAAGAATACTGGAGTGGATGGTCATTTCCTCCTCCAGAGGATCCTTCTGATTCAGGGATTGAACCCACGTCTCCTACACTGACAGGAAGATTCTTAACATAATCATTATGTTAATAATTGATCATATAATACTAATTTTACATTGTATGTTATAATACATATAACATATAATTATGATATATTTTCATATAAATTTATATAATATACACTGCAATATGTACTAGCAAAAAAATAGTATATACTTTTATTTATGTAATTGTACTTATATATATTACATAATTATAGTTATAATATATTTCTATTTATAATTAGTTGTATAATATCAAAATAGTAACATTATTAATATTTATTGTAATCATAAAATTGTCTCTCTTTTGGACATGGAACAACAGACTGGTTCCAAATAGGAAAAGGAGTACATCAAAGCTGTATATTGTCACCTTGCTTATTTAACTTATATGCAGAGTACATCATGAGAAATGCTGGGCTGGAAGAAGCACAGGCTGGAATCAAGATTGCCGGGAGAAATATCAATAACCTCAGATATGCAGATGACACCACCCTTATGGCAGAAAGTGAAGAGGAACTAGAGAGTGAGAGTGAAAAGAGGAGAGTGAAAGAGGAGAGTGAAAAAGTTGGCTTAAAGCTCAGCATTCAGAAAGATCATGGCATCTGGTCCCATCACTTCATGGGAAATAGATGGGGAAACAGTGGAAACAGTGTCAGACTTTATTTTGGGGGACTCCAAAATCACTGCAGATGGTGATTGCCGCCATGAAATTAAAAGACGCTTACTCCTTGGAAGAAAAGTTATGACCAACCTGATAGCATATTGAAAAACAGAGACATTACCTTGCCGACTAAGGACCATCTAGTCAAGGTTATGGTTTTTCCAGTGGTCATGTATGGATGTGAGAGTTGGACTGTGAAGAAAGTTGAGCGCCAAAGAATTGATGCTCTTGAACTGTGGTGTTGGAGAAGACTCTTGAGAGTCCCTTGGACTGCAAGGAGATCCAACCAGTCCATTCTAAAGGAGATCAGCCCTGGGTGTTCTTTGGAAGGAATGATTCTGAAGCTGAAACTCCATTACTTTGGCCACCTCATGCGAAGTGTTGACTCATTGGACAAGACTCTGATGCTGGGAGGGATTGGGGGCAGGAGGAAAAGGGGACGACAGAGAATGAGATGGATGGATGGCATCACTGACTCAATGGACGTGAGTCTGAGTGAACCCCAGGATACGGTGATGGACAGGGAGGCCTGGCATGCTGCGGTTCATGGGGCTGCAAAGAGTCGGACATGACTGATCAACTGAACTGAACTGAACTGAATTCGAGACTGACCTCTGCTTTCTTAAACCACCAACTTTAGAATTATCCAGTAGAGGTCCAAACGCCCTATGAATTCCTTTCCAAGCCCTTCTTCTGAGATGCCCAACAGCTGCTCTGGAGGGTGTTCACCCTTGCTGTGCCAAAACTAATAGACCTGACTCTGTTATGCAGCCATCTAAGGTCTTACTACAGGCCTAGCATCATTTCCTGCCACATGTCTTTATTTCCTGGTTGGAAGGGCAATTGGTAGAGCCCCTATGATCTTAGACTATCTACACTATGGGAACACAACGGCAACCGTGTCATTTCTACCGCTTTGATGATCGAAGAAGGTAATTGTGTGTGAATTATAAAATATCACTCAAGTTATAGTTGCTAATGCTATCATATCCCAGTTTCTTACTATTTAGGCAGAATTCCATTTTTGTCACCCAATGTCCACAGCCACTTGTACTAGCTTTCACTGATAGAAAATTCTACTTTCTGCACTGCACTTAGAGGTAAGTCTTATTGCTTAAAATGTGTCATCAACAGTTTATTAACTGAAGATACAGGGCTCAAAAACACATTTCTGAAGTTTCTCTACTTACTTCTGTGTATCTTATGACTGATGTTTATTTGGTAGACTCCATTGACTCTGATTTTAAGTAATTCATAAGAAGCAAAGTGTAATTGGCAAGTTCTCTAACAAGAATATTATGTTTCCTGAATACTGTTTCATTGTAAACCAAGTAATGTATCAAACACGTCAGACTTTTGTAGTCATGTTACTTAAGCAAAAAACAGGATTTCATTTCAAACCTAATATCCAAATCTCCAGGGCTGGAATCTAAGCATCCTAACATTTTAGAAGTACCCCAGCTCCTGCACTAAAGTAGGAGTCCAAAGGAAGGTCTAGATAACTATGCTCTTGACAAATCTTATATACATCTTAAATTTCTAAAAAAGTTTCATCTTTCAAATCACAGAAGGGGGAAAAAAAAGTTCATGAGTCAAAACCATTTTCAAATAACCTGAACATTTTGTTTTAATATTCCCAAAAATGCTATAGTATTTCAAGGAAAAGAAAGTAAACAGGCATAGTAAAATTTTTTTATTCCAAAAGCAGTGATAGCAGTCATAGAAAAGAGACCTGTGGTTGCCAAGAGACCTGTGGGAGGGGAGGATTGGAAGTCTGGGATTAGCAGATGAAAACTATCAGTATTACATATGGAATGGATAAATAGCAAGATTCTACTGTACAACACTGGACACTATATTCAAAATCCTGTGATAAACCATAATGGAAAAAATATGAAAAAGAATGTATATGTATAATTGAATCACTGCTCTGTACAGTGTAAGTTAACATAACATTGTAAATCAAGTATACTTCAGTAATCTTTTTTTAAAGATATATAATAAATTATTTGATTGTCATTTATGACATCTCTAGTAGATTGAAAATTCTCTAATTCTTCGTAGCCCTACCATTATTTACATCAGGTTTAAAAATTATCATTAAAGTACACGTGTCTCTTTCAGTTCTGGTTTCCTCGGTGTGTATGCCCAGCAGTGGGATTGCTGGGTCCTAAGGCAGTTCTATTTCCAGTTTTTTAAGGAATCTCCACACTGTCCTCCACAGTGGCTGTACTAGTTTGCATTCCCACCAACAGTGTAAGAGGTTTCCTTTTTCTCCACACCCTCTCCAGCATTTATTGCTTGTAGACTTTTGGATCACAGCCATTCTGACTGGCGTGAAACGGTACCTCATTGTGGTTTTGATTTGCATTTCCCTGATAATGAGTGATGTTGAGCATCTTTTCATGTGTTTGTTAGCCATCTGTATGTCTTCTTTGGAGAAATGTCTATTTAGTTCTTTGGCCCATTTTTTGATTGGGTGCTTTATTTTTCTGGAATTGAGCTGCAAGGAGTTGCTTATATATTTTTGAGATTAATTGTTTGTCAGTTGCTTCATTTGCTATTATTTTCTTCCATTCTGAAGCCTGTCTTTTCACCTTGCTTATAGTTTCACGTGTACCCCAATGTTCATTGCATCACTGCTTATAATAGCCAGGACATGGAAGCAACCTAGATGTCTATCAGCAGATGAATGGATAAGAAAGCTGTGGTACATATACACAATGGAATATTATTCAGTCATTAAAAAGAATACATTTGAATCAGTTCTAATGAGGTGGATGAAACTGGAGCCTATTATACAGACTGAAGTAAGCCAGAAAGAAAAACACCAATACAGTATACTAACGCATATATATGGAATTTAAAAAATGGTAACGATAACCCTGTATGCGAGATAGCAAAAGAGACACAGATGTACAGAACAGTCTTTTGGACTCTGTGGGAGAGGGAAAGGGTAGGATGATTTGGGAGAATGGCATTGAAACATCTATAATATCATATAAGAAATGAATCAGCAGTCCAGGTTCAATGCATGATACTGGATGCTTGGGGCTGGTGCACTGAGATGACCCAGAGGGATGGTACGGGAGGGAGGAGGGAAGGGGGTTCAGGATGGGGAACACGTGTATACCTGTGGCAGATTCATGTTGATGTATGGCAAAACCAATACAATATTGTAAAGTAATTAACCTCCAATTAAAATAAATAAATTTATATTAAAAATTATTAAGGTAGAAGAGGGATCAGAATTTTTTTCGGTTAACGGGTCACAGGGTTCAGTTCAGTTCAGTCTCTCAGTAGTGTCTGACTCTTTGCGACCCCATGAATTGCAGCACGCCAAGCCTCCCTATCCATCACCAACTCCAGGAGTTCACTAAGATTCACATCCATCGAGTCAGTGATGCCATACAGCCATCTCATCCTCTGTCGTCCCCTTCTTCTCCTGCCCCCAATCCCTCCCAGCATCAAAGTCTTTTTCAATGAGTCAACTCTTCGCATGAGGTGGCCAAAGTACTGGAGTTTCAGCTTCAGCATCATTCCTTCCAAAGAAATCCCAGGGTTGATCTCCTTCAGAATGGACTGGTTGGATCTCCTTGCAGTCCAAGGGACTCTCACGAGTCTTCTCCAACACCACAGTTCAAAAGCATCAATTCTTCAGCGCTCAGCCTTCTTCACAGTCCAACTCTCTCATCCATACATGACTACTGGAAAAACCATAGCCTTGACTAGACGGACCTTAGTCAGCAAGGTAATGTCTCTGTTTTTGAATATGCTATCTAGGTTGGTCATAACTTCTCTTCCAAGGAGTAAGTGTCTTTTAATTTCATGGCTGCAATCACCATCTGCAGTGATTTTGGAGCCCCCCAAAATAAAGTCTGACACTGTTTCCACTGTTTCCCCATCTATTTCCCATGAAGTGATGGGACCAGATGCCATGATCTTCGTTTTCTGAATGTTGAGCTTTAAGCCAACTTTTTGACTCACCACTTTCACTTTCATCAAGAGGCTTTTGAGTTCCTCTTCACTTCTTGCCATAAGGGTGGTGTCATCTGCATATCTGAGGTTATTGATATTTCTCCCAGCAATCTTGATTCCAGCTTGTGTTTCTTCCAGTCCAGCGTTTCTCATGATGTACTGTGCAAGTAAGTTAAATAAGCAGGGTGACAATATACAGCCTTGATGCACTCCTTTTCATATTTGGAACCGTCTGTTGTTCCATGTCCAGTCAGGGTAAATATGTTAAACCTTTCAGTCATTCAGCTTCTATCTCAACTACTTAAGTCTGCCATTATAGCACAAAAGCAATCCTGGCAAACATAAGCGAATGGGTGTGGATGTGTTTCAGAAATTTTTAATTTACTAAAACAAGCACAGGCCTTAGTGTGCCAGTCCCTGACATGGAAGTTAAATCCTTTTTCTTTTTTTTTTTTACTGAGTCAATTTTAATATGAATATGCTTTAGTTATACCATATTTTACAATTGATATAAATCTATTCTAATCACAATTCACAGGAAACCTATTTGTTAGCAAACTGATTGGTTAGAAAAATTGTTTCTAGGAATAAAACACATTTGTCAATGTTGAAAAAAATGTTAAATTCTTTATTGAATTGGTAATAATATTCCTTTTGTTTTTTTAAATTGTCTATTTATTTTAAATTGAAGGATAATTTCTTTACAATATTGTGCTGGTTTCTGCCTTACATCAGCATGAATCAGCCAAAGGTATAGTTCTGTCCCCTCCCTCTTGAACCTCCCTCCCACCTCCCACCCCATCACACCCCTCTTGGTTGTTACACAGCCCCAGTTTGAGTTTCCTGCATCATACAGCAAATTCCCACAGGCTCTCTATTTTACATGTGGTGGTATATATGTTTCCATGCCACGTACTCTCCTTCTGTCTTATGTTTTCAGTTTTTGACCAAGAAGCATGTGGGATCTTGGCTCCCCAACCAGGGATCGAACCCACAGCTCCTGCACCGGAAGGTGAAATCTTAACCACTGGATTGCCAGAGAAGTCCTTGGAAATCTTAACACATGCTTCATAAAATAGATTAGACAGTCTTGGAAGCTTGCAAATGCCCTCACTGGCCCTGATAGCTTCTTATCCTCAGGGTAACCATTAACTGATTGCATATTAAGCATACAGTTAAGGTTAGTTGTATGACACTTGATCTTAGCCAAAAGACATGTTTGGATGTGAACGTTGGACCATAATGAAGGCTGAGTACCAAAGAACTGACGTTTTCAAGCTGTGGTGCTGGAGCAGACGCTTAAGAATCCCTTGTACTGCCAGGAGATCACACTAGTAAATCCTGAAGGAAATCAACCCTGGAAATTCACTGGAAATACTAATGCTGAAGCTGAAGCTCCAATAATTTGGCCACTTAATGCGAAGAATCAACTCATTGGAAAAGACCCTGATGCTGGGAAAATTTGAAGGCAGGAGGAGAAGGGGATGACAGAGGATGAGATGGTTGGATGGTATCACTGACTCGATGAACATGAGTTTGAGCCAGCCCCATGAGTTGGGTAAGGACAGGGAGGCCTGGTTTGCTGCAGTTCATGATGTCACAAAGAGTCGGACATGACTGAGCAACTCAACAAAAACAAGGTTAGTTGTATTTCAAGCCCCAATCAGAAAGTCTATCTGTCTCTGTTCTGATTTTGTTTTATTTCAATAGGTGGTTGGCATTATTCTTTTATTATTGTTTGAAAGTTCCTACTACAATTTACAAAGCAGAAGTTAGGTTTCTGGGGAGAAAGAACAAATGAGACCAGTTTCTCAGAATGTTGTCAGAACAGGTTGTAGCAAGTACTTCTGAGATCTGATACAGGAAATAGGGTCAGAGGCTCAGGCTCCCAGAACCAGATGACATGGCTTGTGGAGCAGACATCTCACATATGGCCCTGAGTTAGGATTTCCAGGTTTAATGCTGAAGCAGATGATTTCATGGGGTGAACTGCTGACTTAAGATGAGAAGAATCAAAATTAATTATCTCGTTCTTGGATGGATCTGAAGAGGAAGGTTTAGCTGCAGTCATTTGACTTAAAATATGTTCACTATAGTTTTACTCTTCATTCTTTAGTTGGACTATGAGAAAACATTTTTAAAAGTCTAGTCATCAGGACTTCCTTGGTGGTCGAGTGGTTGAGAATCCACCCTCCAATGCAAGGGACATTCGTTCAATCCCTGGTCAGGGAACTAAGATCTCACGTGCCACTGGACAATTAAGCTCACATGTACCATCAAAGATCTCATAGGTTGCAGCGAAGACCGGATGCAGCCAAATAAATAAATAAAATCTAGCCACCAATTTAAACGGACTTGCTTGGGAGAATTGGAATGATACAACTTCTGAATGGTGATTTCTTCTAATTGAGCTCTCAGAATTCATAAAAAATACTTTATGCATTCAGTTTAGTTCAGTTCAGTCACTCAGTCGTGTCCGACTCTTTGCGACCTCATGAATCGCAGCACGCCAGGCCTCCCTGTTCATCACCAACTCCCGGAGTTCGCTCAGACTCACGCCCATTGAGTCCGTGATGCCATCCAGCCATCTCATCCTCTGTCGTCCCCTTCTCCTCCTGCCCCCAATCCCTCCCAGCATCAGAGTCTTTTCCAATGAGTCAACTCTGCGCATGAGGTGGCCAAAGTACTGGAGTTTCAGCTTTAGCATCATTCCTTCCAAAGAAATCCCAGGGCTGATCTCCTTCAGAATGGACTGGTTGGATCTCCTTGCAATCCAAGGGACTCTCAAGAGTCTTCTCCAACACCACAGTTCAAAAGCATCAGTTCTTCGGCGCTCAGCCTTCTTCACAACATGACCACAGGAAAAACCATAGCCTTGACTAGATGGACCTTAATGGGCAAAGTTTTTGAATATGCTATCTAGGTTGGTCATAACTTTCCTTCCAAGGAGTAAACATCTTTTAATTTCATGGCTGCAGTCACCATCTGCAGTGATTTGAGAGCCCCCCAAAATAAAGTCTAACACTATTTCCACTGTTTCCCCGTCTATTTCCCATGAAGTGATGGGACCAGATGCCATGATCTTTGTTTTCTGAATGTTGAGCTTTAAGCCTACTTTTTCACTCTCCTCTTTTACTTTCATCAAGAGGCTTTTTAGTTCCTCTTCACTTTCTGCCATAAGGGTGGTGTCATCTGCATTTCTGAGGTTATTGGTATTTCTCCCGGCAATCTTGATTCCAGCTTGTGTTTCTTCCAGTCCAGCATTTCTCATGATGTGCTCTGCATAGAAGTTAAATAAGCAGAGTGACAATATACAGCCTTGACATACTCCTTTTCCTATTTGGAACCAGTCTGTTGTTCTATGTCCAGTTCTAAGTGTTGCTTCCTGACCTGCGCACAGATTTCTCAAGAGGCAGGTGAGGTGGTCTGGTATTCCCATCTCTTTCAGAATTTTCCACAGTTTATTGTGAGTTATATGCATTACTGAGTAACTAAGAGTACCTAGGAAGATAATTCCTTTGAAATTACTGAGTAACTAAGAGTACCTAAGAAGATAATTCCCTTGATAATACAACATGCATTGACCATTCTTGTTTGAAAAGTAGTTAACTGTTGATCTAAGTGGTTTTTTGAGTCTTGATTTTATGGCAAATTGTTATTTGGATAGATTAAAAAAAAAAGCAGAACAAAACCAAACCCCAAATTTTCAGTCAGGCCATGCCAGAGATATTATATTTGAAGGAAAATCACTTGTTATATACAATTAAGGAAATAAAGGCTATTTTCATACACAGCGATTATATGTGCAAATTCCTTCTACTAAACAAGTCTGTTGCTACTCTGGGGCTTACAGCATCCAGCCTTATAGGAACTATAGAATGTTATTTCCTGGCAGATGCCTTGGGGTACGTGGAGATTCTGGTTTCCAAGTTTGGAATGAATGACAAGAAAAGGACAGTCAAGTTATATTTCACATGAGAAAGATGGTGAGTAAATAACTCTAGATACTCTGAAACTCCAGGTTTATTATTTATTGTTTTAGTTTTGTCAACCATACCACAAAGATATTGTTATATGTTTATCAGTATCATTTGTTGTCCCTGCATAAATGAAATAATCAAAATAGAACAAATCATTGGTTCTGAATAAGAGAAGCCACTAATCAAACCCACCTCTTTGTGGATGACCACTGCATGTCCCTGGAAATGTGATTCTGCTATCTTGCCTTTATCCTCACCAAACATTTGGCTGTATGAGGAAAAAAATTATAATAAAAACAAAAACAAAACAGACTAGGCCAAAACAGCTTATGTTTCTCAAAGTCTGAGATAAACAATCAACTATAAGAAATTCTTCAAAGCCATGAAAGTTAGAGCATTTCCAAAGCCTTGAATTTTGAGATTGGCCTTTTAGGACCAAAGATTTATTTTATTTTATTTTATTTACCTAAAATTGATTCAAATTTATCTAAATGGAATTATTGTTGACAATATCAAAATCTGAGCTATAATTACTACTTTCACACTTTATGCTTCAAACCAGTTGTTCTGAAAGTTAGACTCCCCCGCACATGATTTCCTATTACTACAAAACTGTCACTCAGTGCTCAAAAGTTGTCAACAATTTTTTTCTTTAAAGTCATGTAATGTACTGATCTCAGCAAAACAGCAGTGAGTGGTGGCAGGAAGTGAGATCTTAATTCCCTGCCCAGGAATTGAACCTGGGTAGACTGGATGAGAACCAGGAATCCTGGCCACCAGGCCAGCAAGGACTGGAGGCTAAACTGGATCTTTACCCCCAGTGAAAAGTGCATTTATCACGGAGGCAGAAACTGTAAATGCAGGTACAAAGCTTACTCTTAGAGCCATAGAACAGCAACAAGGGGGAGAGCACAGACAGGAAAGACAGAACCAAGGCAAAGATGAACACCCGGAGAGAAAGTGTGCGGGGTCCCCCTAGTGAGGAGGAGTGTCATAAAGAGTGGTTTAAGTTATTTACACAGTTCAGTTCTTCCAGGTCTTTGTCTTCCTTCAGGCCAATTATCTGTTCTCTTTTTCCACACCTGACCTATTCTGGGACCCTCTCCTGGGGTGCAGGCACCCCTCAGCCAAGATGGAACTCAAAGTGAAGGCTTCTGAGATGAGCAAGACTCACTGTGGCCTGGAATTATCACCTGATTTTGACCCACTAGGAGCCTTTTCTGCACATGTATAGTGTCTCCCTTGTTGCAAAAGAGCAGAGAGGGAGATCCTTTAATCCTTTACTCAAACAGGGTTTTGCTCCTATTTGTCCTTGCCATGACTACTACCTTATGGTGTTTGCAAGAGACAGACACTGGCTATTTGCTCTATTTCTGTTGCTTTTTCCATTTCAGAGGGTGAACAGGAGGCTGATTACAAATGCCTCAACCGGAGCCCAACTGTCTCTTGTCTCACGAAATGCAAACAGGAGGCTGGTTGTCAGTGTTCAACCTGGAGCCCATCTATCTCCTATGTCAGTGCTATCACATACCAGATAGTTTAAACTGGCAAATGCCTGAGATAGACACTAGTATTTTCAACTCTAGGGCAACTTTCAAACCTGTAAAAGTTTATGCTTATGAAAACTGTATCATTTATGACCTCAGTTTTATGCCCATTAGATGCTTAATTTCACTTGATTGAGACAAGTTCAGTTCAGTCGCTCAGTCGTGTCTGACTCTTTGCGACCCCATGATTCACAGCACGCCAGGCCTCGCTGTTAATCACCATCTCCTGGAGTTCACTCAGATTCATGTCCCTCAAGTCCGTGATGCCATCCAGCCATCTCATCCTCGGTCGTCCCTTTCTCCTCCTGCCCCCAATCCCTCCCAGCATCAAAGTCTTTTCCAATGAGTCAAATCTTCTCATGAGGTGGCCAAAGTACTGGAGCTTCAGCTTCAACATCATTCCTTCCAAAGAAATCCCAGGGTTGATCTCCTTCAGAATGGACTGGTTGGATCTCCTTGCAGTCCAAGGGACTCTCAAGTGTCTTCTCCAACACCACACTTCAAAAGCATCAATTCTTTGGTTCTCAGCCTTCTTCACAGTCCAACTCTCACATCCATACATGACCACAGGAAAAACCATAGCCTTGATTAGACGGACCTTAGTCGGCAAAGTAATGTCTCTGCTTTTGAATATGCTATCTAGGTTGGTCATAACTTTTCTTCCAAGGAGTAAGCGTCTTTTAATTTCATGGCTGAAGTCACCATCTGCAGTCATTTTGGAGCCCCCCAAAATAAAGTCTGACACTGTTTCCACTGTTTCTCCATCTATTTCCCATGAGGTGATGGGACCAGATGCCATGATCTTCATTTTCTGAATGTTGAGCTTTAAGCCAACTTTTTAACTCTCCTCTTTCACTTTCATCAAGAGGCTTTTTAGCTCCTCTTCACTTTCTGCCATAAGGGTGGTGTCATCTGGATATCTGAGGTTATTGATATTTCTCCCGGCAATCTTGATTCCACCTTGTGTTTCTTTCAGTCCAGTGTTTCTCATGATGTACTCTGCATATAAGTTAAATAAGCAGGGTGACAATATACAGCCTTGAAGTACTCCTTTACCTATTTGGAACCAGTCTGTTCCATGTCCAGTTCTAACTGTTGCTTCCTGACCTGCATACAGATTTCTCAAGAGGCAGGTCAGGTATTGCCATCTCTTTCAGAATTTTCCACAGTTTCTTGTGATCCACATAGTCAAACGCTTTGGCATAGTCAAGAAAGCAGAAATAGATGTTTTTCTGGAACTCTCTTGCTTTTTCCATGATCCAGCGGATGTTGGCAATTTGATCTCTGGTTCCTCTGCCTTTTCTAAAACCAGCTTGAACATCAGGGAGTTCACGGTTCACGTATTGCTGAAGCCTGGCTTGGAGAATTTTGAGCATGACTTTACTAGCGTGTGAGATGAGTGCAATTGTGCAGTAGTTTGAGTGTTCTTTGGCATTGCCTTTCTTTGGGATTGGAATGAAAACTGACATTTTCCAGTCCTGTGGCCACTGCTGAGTTTTCCAAATTTGCTGGCATATTGAGTGCAGCACTTTCACAGCATCATCTTTCAGGATTTGAAACAGCTCAACTGGAATTCCATCACCTCCACTAGCTTTGTTCGTAGTGAGGCTTTCTAAGGCCCACTTGACTTCACATTCCAAGATGTCTGGCTCTAGGTTAGTGATCACATCATCATGATTATCTGGGTCGTGAAGACCTTTTTTGTACAGTTCTTCCATGTATTCTTGCCACCTCTTCTTAATATCTTCTGCTTCTGTTAGACCCGTATCATTTCTGTCCTTTATCGAGCCCATCTTTGCATGAAATGTTCCCTTGGTATCTCTAATTTTCTTCAAGAGATCTCTAGTCTTTCCCACTCTGTTCTTTTCCTCGATTTCTTTGCATTGATCGATGAAGAAGGCTTTCTTATCTTTTCTTGCTATTCTTTGGAACTCTGCATTCAGATGCTTATATCTTTCCTTTTCTCCTTTGCTTTTTGCCTCTCTCCTTTTCACAGCTATTTGTAAGGCCTCCCCAGACAGCCATTTTGCTTGTTTGCATTTATTTTCCATGGGGATGGTCTTGATCCCTGTCTTCTGTACAATGTCATGAACCTCATTCCATAGTTCATCAGGCACTCTATCTATCAGATCTAGGCCCTTAAATCTATTTCTCACTTCCACTGTATAATCATAAGGGATTTGATTGAGGTCATACCTGAATGGTCTAGCGGTTTTCCCTACTTTCTTCAATTTGAGTCTGAATTTGGTAATAAGGAGTTCATGAACTGAGCCACAGTCAGGTCCTGGTCTTGTTTTTGTTGACTGTATAGAGCTTCTCCATCTTTGGCTGCAAAGAATATAATCAATCTGATTTCGGTGTTGACCATCTGGTGATGTCCATGTGTAGAGTCTTCTCTTGTGTTGTTGGAAGAGGGTGTTTGCTATGACCAGTGCATTTTCTTGGCAAAACTCTATTAGTCTTTGCCCTGCTTCATTCTGCATTCCAAGGCCAAATTTGCCTGTTACTCCAGGTGTTTCTTGACTTCCTACTTTTGCATTCCAGTCCCCATAAGGAAAAGGACATCATTTTTGGGTGTTAGTTCTAAAACGTCTTGTAGGTCTTCATAAAACCATTCACCTTTAGCTTCTTCAGCATTACTGGTTGGGGCATAGACTTTGATTACTGTGATTTTGAATGGTTTGCCTTGGAGATGAACAGAGATCATTCTGTTGGTTTTTAGATTGCATTCAAGTACTGCATTTCAGACTCTTTTGTTGACCATGATGGCTACTCCATTTCTTTTGAGGGATTCCTGCCCACAGTAGTAGATATAATGGTTATCTGAGTTAAATTCACCCATTCCAGTTCATTTTAGTTCTCTGATTCCTAGAATGTCGACGTTCACCCTTGCCGTCTCTTGTGTGACCACCTCCAATTTGCCTTGATTCATGGACCTGACATTCCAGGTTCCTATGCAATATTGCTCTTTACAGCATCGGATCTTGCTTCTATCACCAGTCACATGCACAACTGGGTATTGTTTTTGTTTTGGCTCCATCCCTTCATTCTTTCTGGAGTTACTTCTCCACTGATCTCCAGTAGCATATTGGGCACCTAATGACCTGGGGAGTTCCTCTTTTGGTATCCTATCATTTTGCCTTTTCATACTGTTCATGGGGTTCTCAAGGCAAGAATACTGAAGTGGCTTGCCATTCCCTTCTCCAGTGGACCACGTTCTGTCAGACCTCTCCACCATGACCCGCCCGTCTTGGGTTGCCCTGTAGGCATGGCTTGGTTTCTCCCAACAATCTGTTTTCAGTGAAGGGGTTGGAGGTAGAAATTCCTGTTTTATCCAGGAGAAAATTCAAAGAAATTACTACTTTTCTTTTTCATTCAAGAAGATCAATTGATATCATTATATGTGTGTGTATCTGATAGTGAATATCATTGACTTACTTTTTAATGAATGTGCTAAGTGGCTTCAGTCATGTCTGACTCTTTGTGACTACATGGACTCTAGCCTGCCAGGCTCCTCTGTCCATGGGATTCTTCAGTCAAGAATACTGAAGTGGGTTGCCATATCCTTCTCCATTTTAATGAATATTTGACTTATAAAAACAATGTACTTGTATATAAAATTTATTTCATTTTGATTATGCAACACATTTTTCCTAAGTGTCAAATATGCACCCAGCACTCTCCTGAGGGTCATGATCTATCAATGAAGTAAGCAGACAGAAATCCTTGATTATTATGAATATTATGGTAGAAATATCATGTAAAAAATACTAGCAAACAATTCAACAGTTCATTTAAAGTAGAAGACATTATGACCAAGTGAGATTTATTCTAGGAACACAAGAATGATTTAAATATTAGGAAATTCAAAAGTATTATCCACTGTACTGATAGATCTAAGTATAAAAAAATACAGGATCCTCTCCACTGATGCAGAGAGGGTGTGAGAAAAAAATCCAATGGGCTTTCTGATTAATAACAACAAACACAACTTAATAATATAGAATAGCATAGACACTTCCTTAATACAAAGTGTATATAGAGAAACCAGTAGGTGAGAATGAAATACTGTTAAGGAAACAGTATGTAGCTGGTGAAGCTGGAATTCAGGATGTCAATGTGAAGAAGGGAGATTAGATAAGCAAAAAAGAGTTTGCATGGTTTGTAGAGAAAATTTATTTTATCTTGATGATATTAGGAAACAATGAATTATGGTCTTCAGGGGATTTGATTAGCTTTAGGTTTCATAAACAGCATTGTTTTCTATACATTGAGTGCTAAGTTGCTTCAGTCCTGTCTGACTCAGTGCCACCCTGTGGACTGTAGCCCTCCAGGATCCTCCAGGAGAACAAATTTGAGTCAAGGAGACATGGAGGTGATTGTAATAAAGAACAGCGGGGATGGGTGTGCAGGGAGGTGTGGACAGGATACTGAACACTTAGTCGGACTTTGATTAATGCAGTACTTAATTCACAAACAGAAAAAGTAACCCAAATAATGTAATAGGGAAGAACAAATCTGACTCCATATGGGATATCTTTTGTTTAGCTTAACCTTTGTATTTTATTGCTTTTCCTACAAGTTAATCACAAAGGCATGTGGCTTGTAGTTTAGAGTATACATAATGGCTCATCTCTGGTCTCCCAGGCCTTAGGGTTAAAGTAAAATATCTTTGTTTAGCTCACAGGAAACATTCTTACCTGCTCTCCTATGAATAGGTATAGAAGAGAAGAAATGAACATATCTCCTTTTCAGTCTGGCAGAACCAGGAAATATTTGAGACAAATTTTTGCCTTTGTTACTGTATTGCCTTACATCCTCTTCTTTGCTTTATAAAAGAAACTAGCATCCGAACTCAGGTAAGATGGATATTTTGAACACTAGCCCACCATCTTCTTGCTCTGCTGGCGTTCTGAATGAAGCTGCTATTTCTTGCCCTAACAACCTGTCTCTACATTTAATGGCCCGTTGTGTGGTGAACAGTACAAGCATGGATTCAGTAATGATAAAATTTACTCATCTTATTTTATTTAAAAATCTTTGAGGATCTTGAAATAACAAGGGGTCAATGTTTTTGGTTAAAATAATTATTTCACAATTCTAGGGATTAATAGAATATGAAGTAATAGGAAGTTTATGTTATGACTTCTATCTTTTATTGAAGTCTAAGATGTGGTTTTCTTTTTGGTTAATATTTTCTTGTTTTTATAATATTTAAAATGTTTTGTTAGATTATTTTTATTTGTATAATTTAAATAAGTATATAGACAACATACAGAAGAAGCTCTCTTAACTAAAAAGCAAACAAATAAAGCATATTGCACTTATTGCAAGAAAATATGTAATATGTGAGAAAAACTTCTCAGAGATACAGACTGTGTGACATGATTTTTTTTCTAGCATCTGTACACTGTTATTTTCTAACCTCATGTATTTAATGACAGGAAAGAAAGAAATAACATATGCTTCTTCATATATTTACGTTTTAAAATTATCCATACAAGGTTAGCGTGTTGTCATTCTCCACTAGGCAAATTCTTTTATTTCCTTTGATTATGGACAATGTACATAATTTAGGTTTCAAGATTCTCATCATCTCAGTGGTTTCTACTATAATCAGAATCTTTAAAGAATGCAATTAGAGATAAATGCAAGAAAGTATGCTATGAACTGTTAAAATGATGTGAAGTATAGCAGAATTTTAAATGGGATACCATTGGATTTATGGGACTGATGTAGGTGCATTGTGTCTTGAAAAATGTGGAAAATTTGGTTCAGCAGAGATGAAGTGTATTCTAGTCTTTTAGTTCAGAGCCTGAGTAAGGTATCCCCACCAAAGGAATGGATATTTATGTTAAATTAAACTGCTAGTATGGATTCCATCCTCAGGTAACTGTTACTGATCTAGAAATTTTTTGTCATCTGTATAATGTTGGGCACAAAAAAATTGACTGCTTACTTTTATATTAATTTCTTTTGAATGTTTGGGACTTGTTATTACTGAATTATATTATATATATAAAGCCTAATCTCTTTGTTGTCATTCTTCTCCATTTATTAAATAAATAAATTTTGAAGTCTGTCAACATGTTGTTGTTGTTCAGTTGCTAAGTCATGTCCGACTCTTTGCAACCCCATGCACTGCAGCACACCAGGTATTCCTGTCCTTCACTATCTCTCAGAGTTTGTCCAAACTCATGTCCATTGAATTGATGATGCCATCCAACCATCTCATCTTTTGTTGCCTACTACTTCTCCTCCTGCTCTCAGTCTTTCCCAGCATCAGTGTCTTTCCAGTGAGTTGGCTCTTTGCATCAGGTGGCCAAAGGATTGGAGCTTCAGCTTCAACATCAGTCCTTCCAATGAATATTCAGGGTTGATTTCCTTTAGAACTGACTGGTTTCATCTCCTTGTAGAGATCATTTAATTCATCCATTTGGTGTTTACAGAAGAAAGGAACTTTCCAGAAGAGTGTGGTGGTTCAGCCTAAAATGTCTAATTTATTAAGAGCTGAGAATAGCTGACAATCAGAGGCTCTGATTCTTAAGAGTCCTCTTACTTCTTTTTTATCTAGTATCCACTTAGACAGATGCTTGGTAATTTCTCTGAAAGGTAAAATTGAACATAACTGTGAAAGAAGTCTTAAAGAGTGCAAAAAGCATGGATTATTTTTTAACTAATAGCTGTGAGTTAGTAGAGGTTCATTTTGTGGTATGTCTTATTCTGATGAATAAATATATTGTAATTGACAAATACAATTAAGTAATTTTTCTTGGCCAATATTAATATAGATTGTATATGAATGCAAATTTAAAAAAAGTTGGTAGTTTGCTGTTCCAAATATAAATAATACCTCTCAATGAACACTTAAATATAGTTTTAAGCATAAGAGCTTTTTGACCTGGAAATTTTCCTACAAAAATGGCATTATTAAGCTTCATTTTCAAGATAAAACAATTGAAGCCAGAATAATCATGTAAATTACGAAGATAATACAGTCCAGTAGTGATAATCTAAGATTCTAAATCCACTTGTGTGGCTCTCAGGTAAGCATGTCCACATTAATATGTTCCCCCACTCCACTTTTAAAAATTAAATATGACCTTTTGCTTCTATAGATTGCTATTGAAGTTCAGTTTGTTTTTGCCTAAATGAAGTAAAAATATCAAGCCAGTGGATAAACTAGATTATTTTTCAAATGCATATATTTCATATTTTGCAGTTAAAGGTTGATACTTTTAAGGGAAAATGATGGAAACAATGAGGAAAAACTATAACCATTTTATTTACAAAGTCATTGTTCTAAAATCAGAATCACAGTTTACTTTGACAGTAAAAACTTACATTCTCAAAATTAATTTAATTTTTCCTATGGTGTTTAAGAAATGATTATCATTCTACCAAATCTTGGTATCTTTTTGCTATACAAAAGTTGAGATATTATCAACACTAATAATGGAAATATTTCCAACACACTCAAGGAATTGTCTGGAGATATCACGTCTATGGTTGACTGATTTTAAACAGGAAACTAAAAATTTATGTTGATGCCTTCAATGAAGCATCTCAGTGATTCACTTAGAGAAAGGAAAATCTTTTTCTAAACCATTTAACTCTTAGTTTTAAGTAATAGTTACTAGTTCAGTTCCTCTTACATTAATAATAACCTCTATTTCTAGTATATTTTTCAGTTAAAGTGATTTCCTATAAACACTCTCTTGTTAAATCATCACACTCACTCTTGGAATTAGTGAGACGACTACGCTTGTGAAACGGGCTGAGTATGTAAAAATATGCTGAGAATGAACACTGTTACTTATCTCCGATCTTTTCACTCTAAACTAATTGAAATTTTCCCCACCCCACACTTAACTACTCCATGGTGTAACTCATCACAGGTTTTACCACTGTGATTAAAGTCACCAACTTGAAGATTATTTTTCAACCAATAAGTTAGTTGAGTCTGCCACACATAAAACAAGAAAGTAAAAAGTAGAGATTTCTCTGGTGACTGCACTGGTCAAGGAAGACTTAACATAAGATTAAAAACTGGGCTGTGTATGCCCTCAGTTCAGTTCAGTTCAGTCGCTCAGTCGTGTCCGACTCTTTGCGACCCCATGAATTGCAGCATGCCCGGCCTCCCTGTCCATCACCAACTCCCAGAGTTCTGTCAGATTCACGTCCATTGAGTCCGTGATGCCATCCAGCCATCTCATCCTCTGTCGTCCCCTTCTCCTCCTGCCCCCAATCCCTCCCAGCATCAGAGTCTTTTCCAATGAGTCAACTCTGCGCATGAGGTGGCCAAAGTACTGGAGTTTCAGCTTCAGAATCATTCCCTCCAAAGAAATCCCAGGGCTCATCTCCTTCAGAATGGACTGGTTGGATCTCCTTGCAGTCCAAGGGACTCTCAGGAGTCTTCTCCAACACCATAGTTCAAAAACATCAATTCTTTGGCGCTCAGCCTTCTTCACAGTCCAACTCTCACATCCATACATGACCACTGGAAAAGCCATAGCCTTGACTAGACGGACCTTAGTTGGCAAAGTAATGTCTCTGCTTTTGAATATGCTATCTAGGTTGGTCATAACTTTTCTTCCAAGGGGTAAGCGTCTTTTAATTTCATGGCTGTAGTCACCATCTGCAGTGATTTGGGAGCCCCCCAAAATAAAGTCTGACACTGTTTCCACTGTTTCTCCATCTATTTCCCATGAGGTGATGGGACCAGATGCCATGATCTTCGTTTTCTGAATGTTGAGCTTTAAGCCAACTTTTTCACTCTCCTCTTTCACTTTCATCAAGAGGCTTTTTAGTTCCTCTTCACTTTCTGCCATAAGGGTGGTGTCATCTGCATATCTGAGGTTATTGATATTTCTCCTGGCAATCTTGATTCCAGCTTGTGTTTCTTCCAGCCCAGCGTTTCTCATGATGTACTCTGCATATAAGTTAAATAAGCAGAGTGACAATATACAGCCTTGATGTACTCCTTTTCCTATTTGGAACCAGTCTGTTGTTCCATGTCCAGTTCTAACTGTTGCTTCCTGACCTGCATACAGATTTCTCAAGAGGCAGGTCAGGTGGTCTGGTATTCCCATCTCTTTCAGAATTATCCACAGTTTATTGTGATCCACACAGTCAAAGGCTTTGGCATAGTCAATAAAGCAGAAATAGATGTTTTTCTGGAACTCTCTTGCTTTTTCCATGATCCAGGGGATGTTGACAATTTAATCTCTGGTTCCTCTGCCTTTTCTAAAACCAGCTTGAACATCAGGAAGTTCACGGTTCACTTATTGCTGAAACCTGGCTTGGAAATACACATTCTCAAGGAGAACTCTGAAGATTCATCTGGCTCAGATTAATCTCACTCTCCTCTATGACACTGGGCTGTGTTTCTTGAGCCTTAAGATTACACTCATCAAGGCACATCTACTCTCTCAGTTATGTATGTTGTGATGGTTCTGCATTCACCCGTACCTCCTATCATACCTATCAGAGTGGTTCTCGACAAATTTGTGTGTTGAACTGAAAATGTACAAAAAGATAGCAGATGGATCTCCTGATTTTCAATGGAGGAAGGGAAATACTATATTTAAACAGCCTATTGTGTGTCAGGTGTTCAGCGAAGTGCTTTTCCATCTCTTAAAGTAGAAATCACTTAAAATAGATGTTATAACCATTGGTGTATTTAAAAATGAGTAAGAGAGAGTACTGCAACATTAAGAAGATTTTCTGATGATTATAAGGGACTCAGTCAGTGAGCAGTCCAGTCTGATCTGTCTCCAAATACCTACTGCTTTCCACTTCTTTCTGGGAACTTCTCTTAGAAATATTCTTCAGTAACAAAAGGTAACCCATATTCCAAATGGGAACACATTGGTTTGTAATTGGGTTAGATGTGTAGGGATCCCTTGTAAAATGTGTTCAGGCATTATGGGCTTGACTCAGGGTTTCTGCTTAGAATTTGGAGAACTGAGAATTTCACACTGAGTTCAATGACAGATGACCCTATCCATAAGAAATGAATTTCCCTTACTTAACGTGTTCATCACAGCACAGTTCTGGCTCTCAGTTTTGCTAGGCTAAGGAATGAGCCACTCACCTAGTTCTCCAACTGGAGTAAGAAATCTTGAAAAGTCAGTGAATTCAAAGGAAATTATTAAAACACCAACATCACAGTTCAACTGACATTTTTGAACTGTGGTGTTGAAGAAGTCTCTTGAGAGTACCTTGGACTGCAAGGAGATCAAACCAGTCAATTCTAAAGGAAATCAACCCTGAGTATTCATTGAAAGGATTGATGGAAGGCTCCAATACTTTCGCCACCTGATGCAAAGAGCTGATTCGTTAGAAAATACCGGGATGGGGAGTGGGAGGGGGGTTCAGGATTGGGAACTCATGTACACCCGTGGCTGATTCATGTCAATGTATGGCAAAACCAATACAGTATTGTAAAGAAAAATAAAGTAAAAATAAAAATTAAAAAAAAGAAAATACCCCGATGCTGGAAAAGATTGAAAGCAGGAGGGGAAGGGGACATCAGAAGATGAGATGGTGCATGGCATCACCAACTCAATGGACCTAAGTTTGAGCAAGGTCTGGGAGATGGTGTGAGACAGGGAAGCCTGGTGTGCTACAGTCTGTGGGGTTGCAGAGTCAGACATGACTAAGCAACTGAACAGCAGCAAAAGAATTGTGTTCTTTATGTTCATTCATAAGCATTTATTTGTTACGGACCTATTTTGCAACAGACAAACTGTCCAGACATAAAAATATAAGCTGAGAGATACTGACCGATCTGGGCAGTTCACAATCTACTTAAGTTACAATTGTATTGTTGACAATACAATTGTAACAAAGAAGAACACATGAAATACAGAATTTAATGACATCAAGCTTTCCTTGCCTAAAATCTTTTCTCCGTGCCCCCACTGCATTAAAAATATCACCTCATCAGTGTTTTTGTGACTATCATTTCACTATGCTTCTTATGCTTCACAACAGCTCTTACAATTCAGAGGCATTTTCTAGAATGTAGCAGGTGTTCAATAAACACATGTTCACCAAGCCTGCTAGTGATGATAAATGGAGCTGGAGAGGGCTGGTTGGTAGATTTGAAAAAAGTAGTTTAATTTGAATATGAAAGGAGTGCCAGTTGAGGCTAAGGGAAATGTACACAATGCTTTCTTTACTTGTTGTTGATCAGTTGCTCAGTCATGTCAGACTCTCTGTGACCCCTGTAGCACACCAGCCTTCCCTGTCCTTCACCATCTTGCAGAGCTTGCTCAGACTCATGTTCATTGTGCTGGTGATGCCATACAAGCATCCTCTGTCATCCCCTTCTCCTCCCACCTTCAATCTTTCCCAGCATTAGTTCAGTTCAGTTCAGTCGCTCAGTCCTGTCCGACTCTTTGCAACCCCATGAACTGCAGCACACCAGGCCTCCCTGTCCATCATCAACTCCCGGAGTCCACCCAAACCCACGTCCATCGAGTCAGTGATGCCATCCAACCATCTCATCCTCTGTCGTCCCCTTCTCTTCCTGCCCTCAATCTTTCCCAGCATCAGGGTCTTTTCAAATGAATCAGCTCTCCACATCAGGTGGCCAAAGTATTGGAGTTTCAGCTTCAATATCAGTCCCTCCAATGAGCACCCAGGACTGATCTCCTTTAGGATGGACTGGTTGGATGTCCTTGCAGTCCAAGGGACTCTCAAGAGTCTTCTCCAACACCACAGTTCAAAAGCATCAATTATTCTGTGCTCAGCTTTCTTTATAGTCCAACTCTCACATCCATACATGACTACTGAAAAAACCATAGCCTTGACTAGATGGACCTTTGTCAAGAAAGTAATGTCACTGCATTTTAATATGCTATCTAGGTTGGTCATAACTTTACTTCCTAGGAGCAAGCATCTTTTAATTTCATGGCTGCAATCAGTCCTTCCAATGAATATTCAGGATTGATTTCTTTTATGATTGACTGGATTTTATCTCCTTGCAGTCCAAGAGACTCTCAAGAATCTTCTCCAGCACCACAGTTCAAAAGTTTCAATTCTTCAGAGCTTAGCCTTCTTTAGGTCCAACTCACATCCATCCGTGACTACTGGAAAAACAATAGCTTTGACTAAACAGACCTTTGTCCGCAAAATAATGTCTCTGCTTTTTATTGCAGTCTGATTTTTTCATAGCTTTTCTTTCAAGGAGTAAGCATCTTTTAATTTCATGGCTGCAGTTACCATATTCAGTGATTTTTTTTTACTTAACTGTATCAATGATTTCCCACAATGCAACCTACCGAAGACCTGCAACATACTTCTGAGAACCTTTGCACACTCATCTAGGGTTCCAATCAGACTGAAAAACAAAAAAAAAGTATATGTATTAAATTCTACAGGTATATGTGTTTAGTACTTTCTTAAATAGGCTCATGCTACTATAGCAAAAAAATGGTTTGTTACCAACGTAAATAATAAGTGGAAGCTTTTTGGAGGACAACTCATTTTCCTTTAGTGGTGATTCAATAAACAAATAGTGCTGAAACATGAAGAAAATTTCATGTTTCTCTCTAGTGGTGACTTAAGAGAGCAAGGCAGGTGATAACCAGGATTTTATTCTGTGAAAGCTGGCACACAGATTAGTGGGAAATAAAATGTAAGTACTGTATATAAGATTTGTGAGACTCCATGTATTTTCTTTTTTTATCCTTTAAAAATATTTAGCATACCTGCTTGAATATTGTAAACTTGAGGACAAAGGTAAAATTTGTGAAGACAAGTGAAAAGACTCAAGCTGACCTCTTGGATTTGAAATAATAGATTATTAACTATAGGCATTTGACAGCACTCCTCTCAGAATGTGTTAGAAACGATTAAAGGAAAAATTCCTTTGGCGTTCGAAAGGCGTGGATATTTACGTATAGAACTGTGCCTCACAGTGCAGGGAGATGATAATTCATGGGACTTCTGAACCACTAAATATCAATGGGACTTGATTCCCATAATTATGTTCACACACACACACACACACACACACACACACACACAACTACTTCCCTTGTTCAAATATCTCTAGAAGCCCAGTCTTTCTCCTGGTTGGGAGCCACTTGAGTTGAGAAAGTAGCTGAG
This sequence comes from Oryx dammah, assembly GCF_014754425.2. Classification (NCBI taxonomy): domain Eukaryota; kingdom Metazoa; phylum Chordata; class Mammalia; order Artiodactyla; family Bovidae; genus Oryx; species Oryx dammah. The sequence continues at coordinate 10,865,360 of NW_024070204.1, forward strand.
TGGAAAGAAAAGACTTATTTCCATCTTAATGAAGGTTTTCATGATGGTAAAAATTGTGTTTTGTATTATTTTTGCACTCAAGCAACAAAAGTCAACTCTAGCTCTCTGAGGGGAAAGGATAATGAAAATATTTTTATCAGAAGAACTATTAAAATCATTTAAAAAGTGAAGGAGGGCTAGAAATCAATGCTCTGCTAGAGTTTTGGGATCTTTTTACTATTTTTGTTGCTGCTGCTGCTAAGTCTCTTCAGTTGTGTCCGACTCTGTGTGACCCCATAGATGGCAGCCCACCAGGCTCCCCTGTCCCTGAGATTCTCCAGGCAAGAACACTGGAGTGGGTTGCCATTTCCTTCTCCAATACATGAAAGTGAAAAGTGAAAGTGAAGTCGCTCAGTCCTGTCGGACTCTTCGCGACCCCATGGACTGCAGCCCACTGGGCTCCTCCGTCCATGGGATTTTCCAGGCAAGAGTACTGGAGCGGGGTGCCATTGCCTTCTACTTTATAAGATAACTTGTCCCCAACTGGGTACCTGATTGCCTCTTATCATACATCAAGTCCCTAGCAGAATGTGGTTGGCTTAGTTCTGGTCATGAGTCACTCAGGAGTCTCTCACCTGAAGAACCAGGGGGTTATCTTAGAGGGTCCACTGGAGAAGCACTGCAGTGTACAGTGCCTTGTAACTGATTTAAGTTATCTACAAATAGACATTGAAAAATGTCTTATTGGAAAATACCTTATTGGAAATGACCAACCCTGATGCTGGGAAAGATTGAAGACAGTAGGAGAAGGAGACAACAGAGGATGAGATGACTGGATGGCACTACTGACTCAATGGACATGAGTCTGAGGAGGCTCTGGGAGTTGGTGATGAACAGGGAAGCCTGGCATGCAGCAGTCCATGGGGTCACAAAGAGTAGGACAGGACTGAGAGACTGAACTGAACTGAAATGAACAACTGGACATATTTTACTCAACCTTTCCAATATTTTAATTTGACTTAGGTGTCAATATTTAAAAATCAGAAGTCTCCAAATAAACAGTTGGATATGGCTACCAAGCTGATCTATTAGACCCCTCTAGGTTCCTTCCTCAGATCAAGACCCCTTGTCCTGGCCAGGGAGGTTTTCTGATGTATTCACATAGCCAGTAATGAAACCAATGCTGAGACTGGAAGAACACAAGCTTCATTCAATGGTCAAAGAACCTAGTTTGAAAAGCAACTTCTGAAGCTAATTCATCTGGAGATAAAAATATAGGGGATTGGAAGTAAAAGAGAGGGGTTTGGAAAGAATGGTAGGAATATTCATGACTTATCCAAGAGCAAGCATGTGGTTAGAACCTAAAAGTGATGTAACACTTCTTTCCAGTCCTTATGTGGGCTGAAAAGAGTTGGACCCTAAAGAAGACTGAATGCTGAAGAATAGATGCTTTTGGCTTGTGATGCTGGAGGAGCCTTTTTTTTTATTGTTTTTACTTTACAATACTGTATTGGTTTTGTCATACATCAACATGAATCTTCCACCAGTCAGTCCTAAAGGAAATGAACCCTGAGTATTCATTGGAAGGATTGATGCTAAAGCTGAAGCTCCAATACTTTGGCCACTTGATGCAAAGAACTGACTCGTTGGAAAAGATCCTGATGCTGGGAGAGATTGAAGGCAAAAGGAGAACCGGGCAGCAGAGGATGAGATGATAGCAGAGGTTAGTTAGAATCACCAACTCAGTGGACATGAATTTGAGTGGACTCTGGGCGATGGTGAAGGACAGAGGAGCCTGGTGTGCTGCAGTTCATGGTGTCTCAAAGAACTGGACACTGCCTAGCAAACCAACAGCAACGATAACAATGGCTTTTCTGGTTCTTGTCATGACAATTGCTGACTGTCATGGCACTGGTTGGCGTGTCATTCAGCAAATGCTAATATATTACAATGAGTGTACAGTGAAGATCAGGATCTATTGGAAGTCAAATCTTCTGCCATTTTGGACCTAGTTTTCAGTTCTAACCAGTTCTTATTTTTTCTCTTGGCAGCTTCCTCCTGAAACTTAAATAAGAATAATTGTTTTCCATTTGAGGGAAGTGCAGAGGTATGATTCTGGGCCAACAACCTAGGTAACAATATTATTTTATAAACTCAATGATCAAGCAACATTGAGTTTATTTCCTCATGTCCTCCAAATACTTAAGCTGAAGACTGGTTGCCTTTTAGATGGGGAACCCATTCTCATGTAGGAGTGTGCTTCTTATCTAATAAACTCCAGTCTTCTAAGTTACTTACCTGCTCCTTCCAACATCTGAGTGTGTGACTCCCCCTTATGTGAATGAAATGGATCTTAGAAGGGTCATTCTTCCGGGATGGACAAAAGAGCTCTCTAAGAGAAACTAGCTGTAAACTTCATATTAAGAGCAATGCAAATTAAGAAAAACTAAAAAAGTGCAAAGATGATGTATAAACCATGTTGCTTTAAGTTTTCTGTGTTACCATTACTTATATAGATAGGACAAAACCCTACAATTTCTTCTAAATGTAGAAGGAAAGGAAAATATGTTGATTTTTAATAAAGAGCCATCTTCTATTTATAAGGCTTTTAAAAGGCAAGTGGGTTCCTAGAATGTGCTGACTACCATTTTTTCCCAGCTTCTCTGCTGTTCTTTAGCAATTTCACATAAAGTAACATGAGATTCCCTGCTGTACCTATTAATTCATTAGAGAACTGATTGCATTTTCTTTTTCACCTCTTTGAGCTATCTGATGCATACTTATTCCTCATAAAAAAGTCTTCACTTGCCTACTTCTCTTTTGGATTTTATTTTAAGCAAAATACTATTTTTTTCCCCTTTAGATGCATATTAACTTGCTACTTGTTCAAATCAGCTAAGTAGAATACTTTTTTTTTTTCTGTTCTTTTCTAACTTCGTATCAAGTTCAAAGAGCTGATAAAGACATTTCTTTCAAGAAAGGAACCCAGGGATCCAACCCACTCCTCCTGCTTGGAAGGCAGATTCTTTACCACTGATCCACTGGAGAAGCCCATATATAAGTGTGAATACCAAGAAATGTGGACACTTGGGACCCATCTTAGTGTCTACCTGCCACATTGTTGTACATACTATAGTTCAGTCCTTTGTCAATCTTCAATCTATTGATCCATTCAAGATAAAAGTTTAAAACATACAAAATGCAAAATTAATGCAGGTTTTTCATATTATTAAAATTTACCCTTAAAAATGTAATAGTGCACTGAATTCAATATACTATTACATTTGACTTCAAGTAATTCTGCATTTGAACTTCACGATGGAGAACTACAATATGGAGAACTGTGATTCTGGTAATCATATCTTAAACAGTGTTTAAGTTATTGTTAAGTTAAGTCAGTGTTGTGAGATGCAACATTGACTCCTAAATTATTTTGTGACAATGCTCCATGTGGTTATTTTTGTTCAGTCACTAAGTCATTTCGACTCTGCGATTCCATTTATTGCAGCATGCCAGGCTCCTCTGTCTCTAATAGTGGATGTTGCTCTAATTCATGTCCATTGCAGTGGTGATGCTATCTAACCATCTCATCCTCTGCAGCCCCATTCTCCTTTTGCCTTCATTCCTTCCCAGCAGTGCCCATAGCGTTCCTGAAAAAATTTACTAGGAATTTTCTAATTTATGCACAGATTTATAGATGTTTGGGTTAGAAATTGTGACCAAAGAAAGGGAGATGGTAGCTGCCCAACCTCCAAATTCCATGGCTGTGCTTGGATAAATTGGGAACTTCATTGCAAAATGAGGTGAATTAGGATACCATATGGAGAAGGAAATGGCAACCCACTCCAGTGTTCTTGCCAGGAGAATCCTAGGGATGGAGGAGCTTGGTGGGCTGCCGTCTATGGGATCGCACAGAGTCGGATATGACTGAAGTGACTTAGCAGCAGCAGCAGGATACCATATATTATCCCTTGGTGATGTGCAGAAATGAATGAAGTTTTAACAAGGCACTTCTGATTTGCAAAGGGAAAAGCTGCTTTCTAGGGATCAAATTAAGTATCATCATTTAAAGGGCAAATCAGCTAAAGTTGAATGGACAGAATTAAAAATTTCTATATAATAGATAAATTTTCTGGGTCAGCATTTTATTTTATGTTAATATAGAAGATATAAACTTTAATCAAAAGCAATAACAAATACTGATTAGACAAAGTAATCCTTTCTGAAAACATATTGTAATCTCATTATAGCAGCTATTAGATTAACTATTACACAAATCACAAATTTTCATGTTTACGAAATTTCCTCAAGAGCTCTGCTAACCAAGTGATATTTTGTATCTGTGTGCTTCCAAAATAAGCATTTTGTCCTATGAATTTGAATTTTAATGTTATAGTCCATGTATTTGCTTGGTTCCTTTATTTGCCACAATCTGAATTTATATAATTTATTGTGTTCTCTAGTTTATACTCTCCAGGCTCATTTATTCAATTTTCAGGGTCCATTTTAAAGGTAAATAGGTTTGCATGTGAAGTTTTCTTATCTTTGTGCCCCAGTTTGCTGTTATTGTGTCCAATGTTGAATCCATAATGTGGAAATATTGCTAAAATTGAAAAGCTAACATTATAATTTAGAAATGGTAATTCAGTTCTTAATTCTACCTTACAATCGTTAACTGCAATATGTCTTTGGAGTCTTCTGAAAGTATCCGTCTATCAACTGCTGTATTTTCCTTTACCTTTAGTGAGAAGTACAGTTTGTTCATTTATTTATAATCTTATGTGCACTGTTGTGGGTTTCCCTGGTGGCTCAGACGGTAAAGAATCTGCCTGCAATGCAAAAGATTTGGTTTTGATACCTGGGTCGGGAAGATCCCCTAGAGAAGGGAACGGCTATGCACTTCAGTGTTCTTGCCTGGAGAATTCCATGGAGAGAGGAGCCTCAAGGGCTACAGTCCATGGGGTCATAAAGAGTCAGACACAATGGAGAGACTAACATATATACATATACATATATATATATATAACTTCTTTATGTGTACTATTATAGTCACACATGATTTAAATAACATGCTTTCACACTTTTTTTTTAATAAAATACAGAATGAGAAATTTCACAAACAGATGTTCTAATATTTTCTTTCTTCACTCTTAGGAATCTAAAACTACTTTATTTTAAAGTTCCAACGAAATTGCATGTTTTCCTTTAGAGTTTATCCATATTGTTTAAAACGTTTGCTCTACTTGAAGTTGTCAACAGTGGTTTTAGCATTGAAACATACACTGCCTTGCTCTGAAATATGTTTTCATAGGTGTATGCAGTAAACTGCTAGAATATAATGTGATCTTTGATTCAGTTCAGATCCTATAAGAGCTTATAATACAAACATTGTCACGCACAACAATAATTATTAAACTCTTGCTAATTTTGGCACTTGCGTAACCAGAGGTAGAGTTTTATTTAAAGTTGTAAATATGGCTGCCGTGGAATTGACCTGCCCCTCCTGCTGGCTCAGGTATGTGTGTGTGTGCTTAGTTGCTCAGTTGTGTCTGACTCTTTGTGACCTATGGACTGTAGCCCGCCAGGTGCCTCGGTCCATGGAGATTCTCCAGGCAAGAATACTGGAATGGGTTGCCATGCTCTCCTCCAGGGCACATTCCCAACCCAGAGATCAAACTGGAGTCTCCTGCATTGCAGGCCGTTTCTTTATCAGCTGAGCTACCAGAGAAGCCCAGCTCAGGTATGATTAGTCTCAATCAGAAACTCTCACAGTTAGATAAGTCTAACTTTTCCTAATGAAAAATAAAGGTGATGCATTAAGATTGTTAATTATTTATCTTGGGGTTAAATTAGTTTGACAAATTCTTTTTAGAGAGTGACTTTTGAAAACAGGGCAACTTAACAGAGTAAATTGCACTGTGTGTATCGGATACAGTCCTAGGTATCATTGAGGGTTAAGAACGGTCTTGAAAGGGAGGGGATAAACATGCCCAGTATATTTGGTTTTCATGTAAACTCACAAATTTGTAAGTAAACAAGCCTCTTTCACTTAAAATGTGTGTTCACTTAGTAGCATAGTATCATAGGTGAATACATTTTTACTCTCTATGAAATGTATATTCTTCCTTTTTGAATGGAGTTTAGTCCTTTAGATTTATTTGATTCTGGGGTTGATACTTGGGGGTTGATAAATCAGTATAAATTTGTCTACAATGCCCATGGCTTTTGAAACTATATAAGGTGTTTGGTTTGTGCATTAATAATTGCAAAAGGAAATTTAGGTATATAACACTAAATGACAGCCCACAAAATTGATCTTATTACTTAGTGAATTTTAAACAGCACTTGCAGCTTGGGTATCTTTGATCTTCTGGGGAAGAAAATAATTTGATTAAGCATAATGAAACCCAGGTTTTTAATGGCAATCTAAGTTAACAGTTGATAGTTAATTGGAGCCAAGATTGAATCCGAGCTAGGAGTATGGTTATAGGTACTTGGGTAATCTTTATATCAGTGCTGTTGTTCAGCTGCTAAGCCATATCCAACTCTTTGTGACCCCATGCACTGCAGTACTCCAGGCTTCCCTGTCCTTCACTTTCTCCTGGAGTTTGCTCAGATTCCTTTCCATTGAGCCAGTGATGCTATCTCATCCTCTGACACCGCTTTCTCCTCTTGCCCTCAGACCAGGGTCTTTTCCAATGAGTTGGCTCTTCGCGTCAGGTGGTCAGACTACTGGAACTTCAGCTTCAGCCTCAGTCCTTCCAATAAATATTCAGGGTTTATTTCCTTCAGGATTGACTGGTTTGATCTGCTTGCTGTCCAAGGGACTCTCAAGAGTCTTTTCCAGCATCACACTTTGTAAGCATCATAGCAGTGGATATTAATTCATTCTTCAAATTTGGGAAAGAAGACCTCTTATATATATGAGGAAGGTTAACAAATTTGCATCTCATAGGTTATTTGCCTTTTTGAAAAAGTACTCATTTAAAAACTGTGTGAAAAATGTAAAAGTAAATTTTGATTAATTAGGAAATTCTCGGTCTGCTTGCCATATAATTTACTTTCTACACAATCTGATATGTGTTTTCATTATCTTTATGAAATAAAAATTCATTGTTATTTGAACTTTAAGTTGTGGTCTTAACTGGAATGAAAAATGCACAAAGATCTTTACATTCTTAAAAAATAAAAACATATACTCGAGAGAAGGAGCCTTTCCCTTGTGGACATATGGAGCAAAGAATGCATAATTTAGGAAGAAAATATGCCTTTAACATTATACACATATTTAATCTCACAAGGGAGAAGGCAATGGCACCCTACTCCAGTACTCTTGCCTGGAAAATCCCATGGACAGAGGAGCCTGGTAGGCTGCAGTCCATGGGGTCGCTAAGAGTCAGACACGACTGAGCGACTTCACTTTCTCTTTTCACTTTCATGCATTGGAGAAGGAAATGGCAACCCACTCCAGTGTTCTTGCCTGGAGAATCCTAGGGACAGGGGAGCCTGGTGGGCTGCCGTCTATGGGGTCGCACAGAATCGGACACGACTGAAGTGACTTAGCAGCAGTAGCAATCTCACAAGCTAGACGTTCAGCTGAAATTTGTCTGGTAAACACAAGGTGAATACTTTGATAATGTCATGCATAAGGTGACTTACTATATGTGGTAGGATGGGCTTCCTGCTTCTCCAGCATATGATAATTCAGGATCTTGACCTGTATTTAATTATCAATATATTATTGAATAAAACTTTTTTTCTTTCTAATTCACTTTGTGTTTAATACTTGAATCCTACAGTCTAGATCTCATGTACACAAACTATGTTTGTTATTTCAAGGCTGATTTATGAATTTTAAAAATGTCAGCTACACATAGTTGACTGTGATTCAGTAAAACATTTCATATAGGCTGCACAATAGAGTTATAGAAAAATGCAGATAAAGCACTGCCACGTAACACATCACTACACTGGTTAAACTCTGAAACATTAATCAAAGCACATTAAGAGCTGAATTTGGAGTGTGTGGAAGGGAAAAAGGGATCTCTGAAAATTGACTGAAAGAAGAAGAGTCTGGCACTAGAAACCTGTAATCACAGGGGTTCATGCTGGAAGATGCTGATCATTGCCATAGCAACAGACAGTGTGTGTTACATCATGGAAACAAGGAGTGTGAGACTGCTTGAGAGCAACATCCAACCCGAGGGATGAATACAAAGCCATTATAGGAAAGGGTAACACAAAATGTAGTCACAGGTAAAGCTGAGTGTTTTGGAAAGGGCAATGGCCAAAGCATGTGAAGATGCGTGTGAAGCTCATGAAAATTAAGTTCTATTTTTATGTTGCGGTATTCACTTGTAACCATTCTTAATCTCTGTTATCATGGCTTATTTTCTTTCCTCCTTGGCTTTCTCCCTTCCTTCTTCTCTCTCTCCTTCTCTACCTTCCTTACTTCCTTTATCTTTCTTTCTTTCTTTCACGCTCAACAAAATGGAGCTTCAAAAAGAAAGTTCCGATTTTTACCTATTTTATTTTCTGAGATGCTGTACTTGACACTGTTGTCAAGAAATATAAAAAGATTTAATATTATATATTGTAAATATGACTCTTATCCAAATGTATGACTGGCTCTATAATGTAGAGTCATTATGTTAATGTTAAATGTATATTTTCCAAATATATGTACATCTATTCTAGTACTGGCAAGCATATTAAATGCAAATGTGTTGATACATTATTAAGCAAAGTGTTCATTTGTATAACACCCCCATATTTGTTCAAAACCCTATAATATACAGCTGTATTTTCCATAGTGATGGAGTAAAGTCAAAGTGGACTGATTTTGCCACAGAAAGCAGTGATGAATATGGACATAATATAATAAGCAGCTGTCTGAAGGCCCTAGGTGATGAAGAAGAGCAGGTATAGAATACTGTTTCTGAGGGAAGATATATGGTAAGTTCTCCATTGTTTGTCCCCAACAGTAATGCTCACATATGTTGCTTGGGCGTGGGGCGATAATAGAGGGACCATAGTATTTCTGGCCTCAGGAACCACACTTAGGCATCACGGTGAGTCAGCTACTTTGAAGACAAGGCAAAGTACCTATGACAACATTGTGAATTTGCTCTGAAAAGGCCAGAGAAAGGATCTCAGATTTCTGTCTGATCACGTTTTGGCTAATCCTTGAACCATTCTCAAGTGGAGCAGACTCAGAGTAAAATCAGACAGATCTGAACTGAGATTGAAGCTAATAACCAAAAAACAAATTTAATTTTGGGAATTGTCTGCTAAAACAAAAGACACATTACTGACAGACAATAATAATGGATTTTAGATTTCTCACATCTCAATATTCATAACACTTATGACACTCTCAAAGACAATTTTCAAAAGAGAAGGTAAAATTATGAGCCTCATACAGGTAAAAAGATGAACACATTTGAAATATTTTGTTCTGTTTATCAAGAAGGGATAAGATACGTTATAACCATTTCAAAAGATATACAGCAGGGATATTGAAATGAGTGCTCAAATGGGAGCAAAATTATTTTTTTCCTGCAGGAGAGAAAAGTGAGTTGAACTTTTTACCAGAGAAAACAGAATTTGCAGATTTTTAAGTTAATTATGACTTACCAAGCTTTAGCTCAGAAGACAAGGACTTAAATCAAATTATCTGAAGATTGTCCTCTAGACAATGCACAGTTTTCCATTGAAATGAAACACAATCTAAAATTTCCTTTAGAAAGATGGTAATGATGACCCTCTATGCAAGACAGCGAAAGAGACACAAATGTATAGAACAGACTTTTGGACTCTGAGGGAGAGGGAGAGGGTGGGATGATTTAGGAGAATGGCTTTGAAACATGTATACCTTCATGTAAGAAACGAAGTGCCAGTCTATGTTCGATACAGGATACAGGATGCTTGGGGCTGGTGCATGGGGATGATCCAGAGAGATGATATGAGGTGGGAGGTGGGAGAGGGATTCAGGATTGGGAGCTTGTATACACCCGTGGTGGATTCATGTCAATGTATGGCAAAACCAATACAGTATTGTAAAGTAAAATAAAGTAAAAATAAAATTTAAGAAAAAAATAAAAAATAAAATTTCCTAACATAAAGAGGACCAGGAAATTGGGTAACATTCCTGATTGTCTGAAAAAGGCAACAACATGAAATCAATCTTGAAATGACCCATGGATTGAAAATAGGAAATAAAGACTTTTGATAGCCATGATAAATATTTGTAGGGAAGTAAAAAAAAAAATTACTTAACTTTTTTTAAAAAATAGGAAATCTCATCAGATAAATAGAAGCAATAACAAAGGAAGAAAGGAATTTCTAGAACTGAGAGCTAAAATACCTAAAATAAAATACAAACAAGTACAAACTGGATGAATTTAAAATTTGAAGAGAAACAACAGAGAAAAGAAAAATTGGTGAATTGGATACAAATCACTACTAATTATCAAAGTGCCGAAAGACAAAGCACTGAAAAAAAGAAAATGCAGAGACTCAGGAATTTTGAGATCATATCAAATAGCTGAAAATACATGAAATTAGAATCTAATATGTTCAGAAAATGTTTGAAGGAATAATGCCTCCAAATTTCCCAAATTTTATGAACTATACAAAATTATTGATTCAATATTCTCAATGCAAACCTAGAATAAACACCAAAAAAGGTCACACATAGGCAAACCATTGAAAGTCAGATGTTAATAGTGAATCTTGAAAGAATCAAGAGAAAAATATCATAATAAACTGAAAAAATGATTCAGCCAGAGACTTAAAGGAAGGAATCATGAATACCAAAAAACACTCAAGTAACATCGGTAAGGAGCTGAAGGGCTAAAAAATGTTACCCCAAGATTCTGAATCAAGCAAAAGCTTTCTTCAAAGATGAAAATGAAAAATATGTTTCTAGATATAAGAAAGTTAAGAAAATTAATTGCAAGAAGAATGTCACCACAAAAAGTTTGTAAAAACTTCTTCAGACTGAAAGGAAATTATATCAGATTGAAACCTGAATCACCAGAAAAGTATGAATAATATCAGAAATGGTACATATAAAATATAATTTCTAAAATTTTTCATCTTTATGTTAACTTCTTTTTAATTTATGTGATTGTACCATGAGGTTTATAGCATGTATGTGTGTGTGTGTGTATATATACATATATATATATATACATATATTATATATATATAATCATTAAATGGCTCTGGAGCTATTAGATATACATATGAAAATATTTCTTAAACAAGATACAAAAGCACAAGTCATAAAAGAAAAAATGTATAAAATGTGAAAACTTACTTCAGTATTAAAACTTGCTTTTTTGAAGGCACAATTAGGAAAATAAAGGTCAACCCAAGCCTGGAAGAATGTATTTGCAAATATCTTATAAAAGTTCTTTACCAAAAGTTAAGTACTCAAGTCTTTCAACTCAATACTAAGATGATAACTCGATTAAAAAAATGAGCAAAACATACAGAAACACATCACACAAATATACATATACAAATGACCACAAAATATTTATGAAAAGATGATCAATATTGCTTGCTCTTAATTAAGAAAACAGGCACACTCACAAGAATGGCTAAAATGAAAAAGCCTGGCAGTTTCAAGTGGTGACAAAGATAGGAGAAATTGTGATCTCACATGTTACAGATGAAAATGCAAACTGGTTCATTCAATTTGGCAAATAGTTTGAAAGTTTCCTATAAAGTTAAACATATACCTACCACATGACCTGTCGATTTGACTCTGAGGTATTCATTCAAGTGAAGTGAAAACAAAGACATATGCAAATATTCATGCAGTCTTATTTATAGTATGCCCAAATTTCAGAGCACCCAGATGCTTATTAACTACTGAATGTTTTAACAGATTCTGGTATATCCATGCCTTAGAAATCAAATCAGAAATGAAAAGAATCAGCTGCTGAAACACACAAAAGCATGGATGAATCTTGAAACTATTATGCTAAATGAAAGAAGCCAGACACAAAAGACTACATATTGTATGATACAATTTACATCATGGTCTATAAAAGTCAACATTTGAGTGACTATAAACAAACCAGTGGTTGACAACGATTAGGGGTGGAACAGTTTTCAGTGCAAAGTAGTAGGAGTAAACCTTTTGGGGAGATGTAAATATTCTGTATTTTCACTGTGGTAGTGAATCCACAATAATATACATTTACAAAAATTCAACAAACAGTGCAATTTAAAAGGGTGTGATTTATTGCATATAAATTATACTTCAATAAATCTTATTTTGAAAAATCTTTGCAGTTTTATGATGTGGGTGGTGAAACAATATACTATTCAATTATAACATCAAATACACAAATTTGATGAATTATGTTATGAAAATTATTGAGACCAGTTGAATTTGTACTAATGATTACCAATGAGATTATCTTAATACTTTCAAAATATTTATTTAATATACGTGATAGTTTTAACATCCATTCCATCACTTTTAATGATGTTTATCTGAACATAAACATTCTGTTTGAATTAGTAAGTAAGCTGAATAACTACTAGAATATTACATAGGTAACATTTTGATTCTACCATTCACCCCAGAAATGCATATTAATCAATGAAACTTACTGAAAGTTATTTATTTGCTGTCCTCCATTTTATTTAAAATGACTAACGTAATACAGAAAAAGTATTTTAGTACCAAACACACAGTCCAGTTTTCATACAATTGTCTCATGGTGATAACTGTCATAGTTTAGTAAATCTGATAAAAATAGCATAGTGTTTATGGTCAGAAAAATCTCATTTTGTATCCTAATTGTATTTGCATGTGATCTAAGAAAAATTACCTTAATGTATAAAACCTGAGTTTACAATGGTAAAACTTATTTATTAATGCCTTAATTGTTGTAAGAATTTACCACAAATATAGAGGCTTCAGTTCACTTCAGTCGATTAGTGGTGTCTGACTCTCTGCAACCCCATGGACCACAGCATGCCAGGCTTCCCTGTCCATCACCAACTCCCAGAGCTTGCTCAAACTCACATCCATTGAGTTGGTGATGCCATCCAACCATCAATTCAGCCTGTCATCCCCTTCTCCTCCTGCTTTCAATCTTTCCCAGCATCAGGGTCTTTTCCTATGAGTTAGTTCTTCACATCAAGTGGCCAAAGTATTGGAGTCTCAGTTTCAGCATCAGTCCTTCCAAAGAATATTCAGGACTGATTTCCTTTAGAACTGACTGGTTTGATCTCCTTGCAGTTCAAGGGGCTCTCAAGAGTCCTCTCCAACACCACAGTTCAAAAGTGTCAATTCTTTGGCACTTAGCTTTCTTTCTAGTCCAACTCTCACAACCATATATGACTACTGGAAAAACCATATCTTTGACTATACAGACCTTGGTCAGCAAAGTGATGTCTCTGCTTTTAAATACGCTGCCTAGGTTGGTCATAGCTTTTCTTCCAAGGAGCAAGCTTTTAATTTCATGACTTCAGTCACCATCTCCAGTGATTTTGGAGCCCAAGAAAATAAAGTTTCTCAGTGTTCCCATTATTTCTCCACCTATTTGCCTTGAAATGATGGGACTGGGTGCCATGATTTTCATTTTTTTGAACGCTGAGTTTTAAGCCAACGTTTTCACTCCCCTCTTTCACTTTCATCAAGAGGCTCTTCATTTCCTATTCACTTTCTGCCATGAGGGCTGTGTTATCTGCATATCTGTGGTTATTGATTTTTCTCCGGGCAGCCTTGATTCCAACTTGTGCTTCATCCAGCCTGGCATTTCGCATGACGTACACTGCATATAAGTTAAATAAGCAAGGTGACAGTATACAGCCTTGATGTACTCCTTTCCCAATTTGGAGGCAGTCTGTTGTCCCGTATCCAGTTCTGTGGCTTCTTGACCTGCATACAGATTTCTCAGGAGGCAGGCAAGGTGGTCTGGTATTCTTATCTCTTGAAGAATGTTTCACAGTTGTTGTGATCCACATAGTCAAAGGCTTTAGCATAGTCAATGAAGCAGAATTAGATGTTTCTCTGGAATTCTCTTGCTTTTTTAATGATCTAACGGATGTTGGCAATTTAATCTCTGGTTCCTCAGCCTTTTCTATATTCAGCTTGAACATCTGGAAGTTCTCAGTTCATGTACTGTTGAAGCCTAGCTTGGAGAATTTTGAGTATTACTTTGCTATCATGTGAGATAATGGCTTAAAACAATATAAACTTAAAATTATGGAGGTCAAAATTTAAAATAAGTCTCATTGTATTATAAGCAATAGTGTCAGTGAGGCTTATTTCTTAAGTCTGGTGTTCACTGAGGAGGGGGAATGTAGAATAGTTAAGAATTATATTTTATTTGGTGAACTTCCTGAGGATTTAAACTCATGAGATAGCCTCTCAGATGTCTCTGAGGGACTATCCCAAAGAGGTGAGGGAAGAATTAGGATCTATAGGAGTTTTGCAACAAAAACCAGGTAGTTGGAACATCAAATTGTTAATGTTAGTTAAAGGAAACCAGATAACTCAAGTTAATGAATGTAGTGGTTTCTTTGTGTGGGAAGATGCAAGGGTCTGGGATCATTGAAATTGTCACTTTGATATGCACCTTAGCTGTCTAAGGGTCTTCCAGGTGATGCTAGTGGTAAAGAACCTGAATGCCAACGCAGGGGACTTAAGACTCTGGTTCAATGCCTTGGTTCAGAAGATCCCCTGGAGTGAGAAATGGCAATCTGCTCCAGTATTCTCACCAGGAAGTTTCCATGGACAGAGGAGTCTGGTGAGCTACAGTCCATGGGACTGCAAAGAGTCAGACAAAACTGAGCAACTGAGAAGCACATCTGGCTATCCGGGGCCAGTATCCTTTTCTTTCTGAGGCCCTTCAGGGGGCACACTGAAGGATGGCTGCAGGGGCTGAGGGCTTGGCAAAGGGGCAGTCTGCTTGTCTCCATCCTGAGTTCCTTCAGGGATCACTGTCTATGTTGGTTGTAGTGGGGGCCTTGTTTACAGATACGGCAGGCTATATTTTTCATCCAGAGCAAGAATCTATTTCCTCATGTCTTTTCCAGCTTCAAGAGGCCACCTGCTTCCTCCTGGCCATTTCCTCCATCTTAAAAGCCAGCAGGGCACCTTCGGATCTCTGACTTTCTTGCCTCCCTCCTATGAATACCCTTGTGGTTACAATGAGTCCAACAGGACATCTAGGATAACGTCCCCATCCCAAAATCCTTAAAGCAGTCAGATCTGCAAATTTTATTTTGCCATAGAAGGTAACCTATTCACATGTTCTAGGAATTAGGACAGGGATATTTTTGGAGTGGATGTCATTTAGCTTCCCATATCTGACAACCCTGAATTTTACTATCAGCTGGGCTTTCAATGGTGAGTAAAGAAAAATAGTGTCCTTGACCTCCAGAGCTATACAGCCTAGTAGGAATTTTAGTAAATCCTAGCAAGGTAGTGTAAGACAAGCTATAATTTATAGGAAGTGGCTGGTACAAAACACATGCAAGTTAGAATAATGAACAAAGGGAAACTAATAAATATTATTTTATATTATAAAAATACACATGTAAAAGTCCATACAGAAAAGTAGTAATGATTATGAAAATTCAGAAAATGTTCCTGTAAAAATTATATGAGAAGATGTGATCAACTGCAAAGATGGAATGCCATTTCAGTAGTGATTTTTGTAATTCTTTTCTAATTAATGTGTGTTTATGCACAGAAAATTTTTTATTTTTTATTTTTTATTTTACTTTACAATTCTGTATTGGTTTTGCCATACATTGACATGAATCCACCACGGGTGTACATGCGTTCCCAAACATGAACCCCCCTCCCACCCCCCTCCCCACAACATCTCTCTGGGTCATCCCCGTGTACCAGCCCCAAGCATGCCGTATCCTGCATCGGACATAGACTGGCAATTTGATTCTTACATGATAATATACATGTTTCAGTGCCATTCTCCCAAATCATCTCACCCTCTCCCTCTCCCTCTGAGTCCAAAAGTCCGCTATATACATCTGTGTCTTTTTTGCTGTCCTGCATACAGGGTCATCATTGCCAGAAAATTAAGTAAATTGTATCTGATAGCTTTTTTGAGGGCTTCCCCGATAACAGAGCAGTAAAGAATCCACCTGTCAACGCCGGGTTCACAAGAGACGTAACTTCAGTCCCTGGATCGGAAGATGACCTAGGGGAAGCATTGGCAACCTACTTCAGTATTCTTGCTTGGGAAATCCCAGGGACAGAGGAGCTTGGTGGGCTACAGCCCATGAGGTTGCAAAGAGTCAGATACGACTGAGCAGAAAGCAGAGAACTTTCTTTGAGCCCTCTTGCTGGCTGTGCAAAAACTGATATTTCATTTTGAAAGATGGATCCACAGTTTGGTGGATGAAATATTGGAATTGAGACAGCATACCCAAAGTGGTTATTAGTATATAGAACTTTTTGCATATTCTTTGATCTTGAGGGGACAGCCCTGACTGGTAGCTTGAAGCAAAATTCTACTTCCTTGCCTAGGAATCAGATGTGGGTAGCCTGGATGAAAGCCAGGGATCTTAGCTGCTAGACCAGCAAGGTTACAGATTCAAAGCAAGGTTCCTCTGGCTCTTGCCCTGCTTGAAAGCAAGAATGTTTCAAGGAGGCAAAAACTGTGAAAAGAGATACAAAGCTTATTATTGGAGCCTGAGCACAGGAGAGCTCAGAGTGAAACTGTTTAGTTAGGACAGAAGCAAGACAGAGATACATACCCAGGGAGAAGGGTGTGGGTATCCTCCTTAGTGAAGAGGAGCCCAGTAAAGAGACCGTTAGATCATTTATCCCCTGGAGAACCCCATGGACAGATCATTTATAAATCATTTATAGAGGGCAGTTCTGGGTCTTTGTTTCCATGCGTGCTCAGTCACTCTTTGCATCTATTGCCCACCAGGCTCTCTGTCCATGGAATTTTCCAGATAAGAATACTGGAGTGGGTTGCCATTTCCTCCTCCAGGGGATCTTCCTGACCCAGGGATCAAGCCGATGTCTCCTGCATTGGTAGGCAGAGTCTTTATTACTGAGCTACCTAAGAAGTCCCTGGGTCTTTGTTTACCTTTGCTCAATTCTCCTATTTCTTTTTCCACACTTGACTTGCCCTAGGACCCTCCCCTTGCCTGGAAAATCCCATGGACAAAGTAGCCTTATAGGCTGCAATCCACGGGGTCGCAAAGAGTCAGACACGACTGAGAGACTTCCCTTTCACTTTTCACTTTCATACATTGGAGAGGAGATGGCAGCCCACTCCAGCATTCTTGCCTGGAGAATCCCAGGGACAGCAGAGCCTGGTGGGCTGCCGTCTATGGGGTTGTACAGAATCGGACACGACTGAAGCGACTTAGCAGCAGCAGCAGCAGGACCCTCCCCAACATGTGTTTGCAACTTTTAGCCAAGACGGATTACAGGTCAGAAACCCATGGATGCTTGGTATCATCTATGATAGGGTGGCGCCTCCTCCTTTTTGATTCCCAAGGAGTCTTTCTGAGCATGTGTAGTCAGGGAGGTTGCCTTGACTGCAAAAATGAAAATATGTGGTCACTTTATCTTTTATCTGGGCAGAACTCAGCTCCTCTCTGCCCCTCCATTACTGCTATCTTAAAGCGTCCTCCGGAGGCAAAGTCCAGCTCTTTACCTTGTTCCTGATGTTATTTCTATCTGGAAGAGTAAACAGGATGCTGGCTATAGGAGTCTAACCTGCAGCCCATCTATTTCTTGCCTCAAGAAATATAAAAAGGAGGCTAGTTGTAAATGTCTGGCCTGGAGCCCACCTATCTCCTGCCTCGGTTTAACTAGAGTCAAGGCCTTCTGGTACACTGCTCTCTTAAGAACAAAAGTAGTTTGTGACATTCTGGGAGAAGAACGTGGAAGAAAATGTTAAGACTGATGGAGCATCAATTAGCTAATGTAGTACATGCAATCCAGGTTGTCATGGTGACGGTAGTGCTAAGAGAGGGAAGCAGAGTCCCTAAGGAGTACCACTGCCACATCCCATCACTTCAGCTCAGCCATGATCTGAAGAGCTTTGCTCAGTATTGTGTAAAGTGGTTTTCTCTACCAGAAACATGTTTTAGGCTGGAACTTGAGTTTCCAATAACCTTATTAAAATAAATAGGCGAGGGATAACCGCATCTATACTTATTTTCTTATATGTTGTTTATCCTTAAGAGCAAACTCAAGAATAAATTCACTACAGTTAAGCATCATCATTTTAAAGTTTCCAAATTGTTTATTTTACTATTCTTTTTCTTTCTAGCCAGTCAAGAAATTCACAACTATTACTTTAAAAAACTTAATGACATGTGAATTTTATCCTAGTTTCTAGCTAGTTTTAACGCATTAAGCTCTCTATGTGGTTCAGTGGCAAAAAATCTGCCTGCCTATGCAGAAGACACAAGAGACACAAGTTCAATCCCTGGGTTAGGAAGATTCCCTGGAGAAGGAAAGGGCAACCTACTCCAGTATTCTTGCCTGGGAAATCCCACAGACAGAGGAGACTGGTGGGCTACAGACCATGAGGTTTCAAAGAGTTGGACATGACTGAAACAACTGCACACATGCCCAATATACTAAGTAGCCTGATAATATTGTTTGAAGATATCTCATACTCTTGGTGAGAATTCAAGTGTACTTAGCCCCTGTAACTTATATTGAAAATCTCAAAAACAAAAAGTTAAGTGAATAGTTTTACCTACATGCGTGATGATTTTATTATCAAAATCATGTTTTGCCATAGTTTTTATCTTTTTCAGTTCAGTTCAGTCCAGTCGTTCAGTCAAGTCTGACTCCTTGCGACCCCATGGACTGCAGCACACCAGGCCTCCCTGTCCATCACCAACTCCCAGAGTTTACTCAGACTCACGTCCATTGAGTCTGTGATGCCATCCAACCATCTCATCCTCTGTCGTCCCCTTCTCCTCCTGCCTTTATTTTTTTATTTAAATTTATTTATTTTAATTGGAGGCTAATTACTTTACAATATTGTATTGGTTTTGCCGAACATCAACATGAATCCACCACGGGTGTACACATGTTCCCAATCCTGAACCCCCTCCCACCTCCTTCCCCATACCATCCCTCTGGGTCATCCCAGTGCACCAGCCCCAAGCATCCTATATCCTTCATTGAACCTAGATCAAGGTCTTTGCAAATGAGTCAGTTCTTTGCATCAGGTGGCCAAAGGATTGGAGTTTCAACTTCAGCATCAGTCCTTCCAATGGCTCTTCAAGGCTGATTTCCTTTAGCATGGACTGGTTGGATCTCCTTGTAGTCCAAGGGACTCCTAAGAGTCTTCTCCAACACCATAGTTCAAAAGCATCAATTCTTCGGCACTCAGCTTTCTTTATAGTCCAACTCTCACATTCATACATGACTAGTGGAAAAACCATAGTCTTGACTAGACGGACCTTGTTTATCTTTTTAGATAAATATATACAACCATATGTTCCTCTGGTGAACCATTTGAGAATCAGTTGTAAGAACAATGGCACTTCACCTCTAAGTACTATAGCATGAGTTTTCTAAGAACAAGGATTGTTGTTGTTCAGTCTCCCAGTAGTGTCTGACTCTTGTAACGCCTTGGACTGCAGCATGCCAGGCCTCCCTGTCTCTTACCATCTCCCAGAGTTTGCCCAAGAACAGTACAATGATCACATTCAAGGAATTTAGTGTTGATAACAAATTCATGTTTGCTCAATTGCCTAATAGGTCTTACAGCATTTTTAAAACAGATTGCAATTATAGTTAATACACTGAATTTAGTTTTCATATTTCTTTAGCTCTCTTTAATCTAGAATATTTCTCCAGAATTTTATTTCTCTTATAGCATTGATAATTTGGAAGAACCTAGGTTAGGTGTTGGGTAACTAGGTTTGCTTTTTTCCTCCTGATGTGTGTTTAGACCATCCTTGGTGATTTTGACTTGGATCATTTATTTTCTTTCTTTTTTTTTTTTTAACAGTTCCCCTAAGAGATAACATTTTAATATATAAGCAATCTGTGGATAATCATTTCACAGCTGTTGCATGATGATGCTCTGATAAACCCTATCATACTCTTTCATTTTTTACATTTATAATATAACATTAGCTCCCAACCATCGCTGATGTATAAATATTACTTTTTTCATAGTTAAGTGTTTACTGTTCATTGTCAACAGTATATTAGTTTTTTTATTATTTTATTTTATTATTTTAATTAATTAATATATTTATTTATTATTTTACTTTACAATTCTGTATTGGTTTTGCCATACATTGACATTATTTTCTTCATTGTTAAAGTATCATTTCCTCTTTGTAATGAATAATCTACAAGTTGATACTTTGAGACTGTCTCATCATGCCCTTTATTCTGCTGCCAAGCTTTGGGTGACAAAGCTTGTTTTCTAGACAACTTTAAATAAAAGTATTCAAGAATGCAATATTCCCTGAGTTATTGGGTGTTTCAAACTCTTTCCCCTATTTCTTGTTCCTTAAAGCACAACTTTGTTGAATACAAAGTCCTTGGTCTACCCAATGAACTTTAAATTTCTTAGAAATCTGATGGATTTCATTCTTGTGTTCTATATTGCTCTGAAAAAGTCTGGTGTTAGGTTGATTCTCTTTTTCTCCTCCTCCTTCTTCCATTCCTCTTCCTCTAACCTCTGTTTGTCCTTTGTAAATACCTTAGTATTGTTTTCCTGGGAATCCTGCTTGCTCATTTGTTTGTCAAAATCTAATCATTTTACTATGTTAGAATACGTCATCAAGGCATTAATTTCCATATATGGACTGTTTCTATACAAGAGTCAACTCTTTATTTCTAGAAAAATTTCTTAGAGAGTTTAAATATGTGTTCTACTTCATTGTTTGGTTTCTCTTCTTTATAAACTCTTAATACAATACAGCTTCTATTTTTGTCTCATATACCAATCAATGATGCCATTTGCTTCTTATTTTATTTCATTTTCTTCTTTATTTTTTTTAATTTTTATTTTTACTTTATTTTGCTTTACAATACTGTATTGGTTTTGCCATACTTTAACATGAATCAGCCATGGGTGTACATGAGTTCCCAATCCTGAACCCCCCTCCTACCTCCCACCCCATATCATCTCTCTGGATCATCCCCGTGCACCAGCCCTAAGCATCCTGTATCCTGTATCGAACATAGACTGGCGATTTGTTTCTTACATGATAGTATACATGTTTCAATGCCATTCTCCCAAATCATCCCACCCTCTCCCTCATTTTCTTATTCTTTAAATCCCTTTATTTCATTCTCTTTGTCTTGACTATCATCATGGCTTTCTTCACTGACATTTGCAATTTCATGTTTATTTCTAACATAATTCTGAGTTATTTACAATATATTCATTCATTAAACATAATTCTTGAGTCACATCTTTCTTTTCCTTCTCTTCTGTTTTCAGTTTGTGACATTTGTTACAAGGGGATTTTATCACAAGCAAATAATTGCTTAAGGATTTTTTGGTTATAATTTTCCTCTGCTTCATGAATGTTTTGTAGGGGGGATTTTCATTAGATGAAATGTATTTCTTTTTCATATCATGTTTCTTCTTACAATATGTTTTTATGCATGATTCCCCTTGAGTCCAATCAGAAATAGTAGTGATGTTAGTGGATGTTGAGTATTTGGGTTGGTTTATATCACAGGTTTGCATTCCCTGGTGGCTCAGTGGTAAGGAACCTGTCTGCAATGTAGGAGACCTGGGCTCAATCCCTGTTTCAGAAGACCTCCTGGAGAAGGAAATGGCAACCCCCTCTAGTATTCTTGTCTGGGAAATTCCATGGACAGAGGAGCCTGGTGGGCTACAGTTCATGGGATCACAAAAGAATCGGACATGACTTAGCTACTAATCAGCAACAAATGTCACTGGTCAGGTGCCTTAACAACTGACTCTGATATAGAATTTACCCTTCAGAATATTTATTAAGGGTGCCCTTAAGATCAATATTTATTAAGGGTGCCCAACCTGTGACAGGTAGTGGAAGAAAGCATAGTGGGTGGCAGAGGAAAAAACAGAGCTGTTACAATTTCCCCAGGGAATGATCTGGAGCTACAATGGTCTTTCAAAATTGTCCCAGTTAGGGCAGATGGCCATGCCTTCATAACAACTTATTTCAATATTCTTGAGTGTATGCTGCCTGTGGTAGGAATGTCACCTTTGATGAGGCAGCTCTCTGCAGTTTGGCCACTTTTTGAAGTCATTAACACCTGAATTTGTCAGTGGTATTGATACAGTGGAATGTTGCTGTTCAGTTGCTAAGTTGTGTCTGACTCTTTGAGGACTCCATGGGCTGCATCCCACCAGGCCTCCCTGTCCTTCACTGTCTCCCAGAGATCACTCAGATTCTTGTCCATTGAGTTGGTGATGTTGCCTAACCATCTCATCCTCTGTCTCCCCCTTCTGCTTTTGCCTTCAGTCTGTCCCTGCAACAGAGTCTTTTCCAATAAGTTGGCTCTTGGCATCAGGTGGCCAAAGTATTGGAACTTCAGCTTCACTGCTCTCAATGAGTATTCAAGGTTGATTTCTTTTTGGATTGACTGGTTTGATCTCCTTGCTGTCCAAGGGACTCTCAAGAGTCCTCAAGGACCACAATTTAAAGGCATCAGCTCTTTGGTGCCCAGACTTCTTTATGCTTCAACTCTCACATCCATAAGCTACGGTGGAATATAATTTTGTTAAATTGATTTTGTTCACTGGGGAAGAGAGAAATACTTTCATATATCTGTCACATTATTCTTTGTCATTGCTATAAAGCTATTACTTATTCCACCTGTATCCTTCTTTCTCTGTGGTGTCAAGCCTCTAAAGAGGACCTTTCGTTCCAGGTTACCCCATTCATCCTGAGAAGCACTGCTTCCTCCTAGGAACTTATGCAATTTCAGGTTTCTTAACTTTCAATTTGCTGGAAACGATTTCTTTGGCTTGAATTCTCTGGGAAAAAATAAAAGTCCTCCAAAGGAAGCTGGCAAGGAAGTTTAGAAACGAAAATAGGAAAGAGAAGGAAGTCAGGTGAGCTTGTGATATTTGGCTAAATTCTGTAGTTCCTCAGCATTGTAACAGTCTTCAGCAATGATACTGGACTTGTGAATTCCACACTCATTGTTTAGGGTCACCTTTAGTTCTTTCTGCCTGCAAGAAAAAGGACCCCACAAGCCCAGAAGAGGCCCTCTAGAAAGCAGTACTGATGTTGGCTGTTGGATGGAGTGGAATAAAGATGCAAGCACATAAAAACACCATCAAAAGGAAGCTCAGAGGATCTTGGTGAAGAGCTGCCATTATCCACTGAAGTTACTCATTAGGAACAACCAGGTCTCAGATGGTTCTCAGATTACCTACACTCACTGTGGGGCTTTCCTACTTCCTGGGCTAACTTTACCTGTGCTTTGTCTCCTCCAGGCTCCTCTGCTTTGATATTCAGTTCAGTTCAGTCGCTAAGTCGTGTCGAACTCTTTGCAACCTCATGGACTGCAGCACGTCAGACCTCCCTGTCCATCACCAACTCCTGGAGTTTATCCAAACTCATGTCCATTGGGTCAGTGATGCTATCCAACCATCTCATCCTCTATCTTCCCCTTCTTCTCCTGCCTTTAATCTTTCTCAGCATCAGGGTTTTTTCAAATGAGTCAGCTCTTCATATCAGGCGGCCAAAGTATTGGAGTTTCAGCTTCATCATCAGTCCTTCCAATGAATACCCAGGACTGATCTCCTTTAGGATGGACCGGTTGGATCTCCTTGCAGTCCAGGGGACTGTCAAGAGTCTTCTCCAACAACACAATTGAAAAGCATCAATTCTTCGGTACTCAGCTTTCTTTACAGTCCAACCCTCGTATCCATACGTAACTACTGGAAAAACCATAGCCTCGACTAGATGGACGTTTGTTGGCAAAGTAATATCTCTGCTTTTTAATATGTTGTCTAGGTTGGTCATAACTTTCCTTCCAAGGAGTAAGCATCTTTTAATTTCACGGCTTCAGTCACCATCTGCAGTGATTTTGGAGCCTCCCAAATAAAAAGTCAGCCACTGTTTCCACTGTTTCCCCACCTATTTGCCATGAACGGCTTTGATGAGATTTCCACAAACTGCCTCCTTGACTTTCTTGCTTCTGGATGAACCTTGGAACCAATTTTGCTGTTTAGGTATTTATTTCCTATTTATATATTATTGAAGTTTGGAATATCCTCTGTCTCCTACTCATGCTGTTGCTCTTTTATCAAAGATTTTTGTTTGACTTGTTGTGCTGGGTGAAAGCATAATTTTTTGGTCTGTCTAGTTTTTTTGAGTTTGAGAGGAGAGATTTGGAATGAGGATATTTCATTTGGGAGGTGGAGTATGTTCTTAACACCATGTTTATCACTGTGATTATTTCTTACATATATTTAGTACTTATATACTATAAAATATTTTTAATTAAGTATTTTCTTCAAAACTCATTAGAAAGATGTTATGTTTTTATTAATATTACTTTTAAAAACAGAGGAGATTGTAGATTAATAAGCTTAAATGAGTTGCCCTAGGAAAGTGTATTAGTCACTCAGTCGTGTCTGACTCTTGTGTGACCCTATGGACTGTAGCCCACCAGACCCCTCTGTCTATGGAATTCCCTAGGCAAGAATACTGCAGTGGGTTGCCATTCCTGTCTCCAGGGAATCAACCTGGCCCAGGGATCAAACCTGGGTCTTCTGCATTGCAGGCAAATTCTTTACCATCTGAGCCGCTGGGGAATCTTGTTGCCCTTGGAGCCGTGAGTGGAATTCGATAATTCAAGGCATATCGTCTCAGAGATTATAGTGATTCACCACTGAGTTACACATGTAGCCAAAGTCGTATGCCATACGTCTAGAAAGTTAAATGTTCTCATTAGTGGCTCAAATTCAAGCCTATGTGAAAACTTCCAGATAGTTTGAAACAGTCAATCAATAAATTCATTAATTCAAATTTTTATCATCTATAATGAGTTTAATCACATTCTTAGAAATTTCTGGATTTTTATATGGTTTTTTTCTAATCTTGAGTATGTTTTTAGTCTTATTAGAAAGACTCTATTCATTTTGGCTTAATTATGTGATTGGAATGATTGGAATTCATGTTGCACTGTTCCTTCCTACAAATTTCTTAGTGTTACCCTTATAAGAATATATTCGTTTCATGAAGTATTTATGAGGTTATTTTGCCTAAATGGAATCTCTTTTCATTATATGTCCAGACATTGAAATTCTTGGTAATGTTAATCAAACTCCATGTTTTCACATAATATGTTCTTATGATTTTTACAGTAACAAAGAAATTTTAATTCACCCACTAGAACCCATTAACTTCAGCTCGCATTATGCTTATTGTAGATAAAAATTGGACTCAACTTTAGATATAATCTTGGTGAAATTGAAGTCAGCAATTGAAGTTGACAAGTACTGTCTTTGATCTTTAAATTTTAAGGCAAAAATTCTCTGAGTTAGGTTTTCTGTCATATGCTTCAACTTATTGGGCTTTATACAAATGTAGGAGATGGAAGTAGTTTTTTAAAAAATGGTGCAGCCACTTTATTTTTATAGTGTTTATTTATTTATTGGCTGTGCTGTGTCTTCATTTCTGCACACTATCTTTTTTTTTTGTTTGTTTCATTGTTTTATTTTATTTTATTTTTTTTTAATTTATTTATTTTTTAAATTTATTTATTTATTTTTAATTTTTCACACTATCTTTTGTGTTTAAATTTTAAGCAAGAATTTTTTGGGTTAGGCTTTCTGTCATAAACTTGAACAGACTGAGCTTTATACAATGTAGGACATAGAAATATATATAGTTTAAAATGGTGCAGCCACCTTATTTTTTATATTTATTTATTTATTGGCTGTGCTGGGTCTTCATTACTGTGCATGGGCTTTCTCTAGTTGCAGTGTGCAGGCTTCTCATCGTGCAGGCTTCTCATCGTGCTGGCTCCTCTTGTGATGGAACAGCCACTGTAGGTACACGGGCTCAGCAGTTGTGGTACACCGGCTTAGTTGCTCTAAGACACATGGTATCTTCCTGGACTAGAAATCAAACTGGTATACTCCGCATAGCAAGCAGACTATCAACCACTGAAACACCAAGGAAGCCTTGGAGGACAAATAAACATTTAACTTCACATATTTATTTTCCCTTTTTAATCCAGTCTTTCTATGCAGTAGCACAATACTTACTATGGTCTTCTAGGAGTGCCCCCATTTTATACATTCATGTTAAATTTCTGCTAAACTAATAGGTGCTAATCATCTATGAAGAGTTAAGGTATGTCCCCTTTCAGAAGTATGTGCATAATTGTTCCTGGACCCAGTTTTAGCATGTGTGTGTTTGTTGTGGGAATTTCTCCACACTTTCAACTAAGAATGTTCCAGAGACATCAGCTAGACATCTTATAATTCAGCTCTGTTCTGACACTATCCAGCGATCACACCAGATTCCACAGGTTACCATCCTACAAGACTGCCCCCACCTCCTCCAGACACCAAAACAATCCCAGGTGATCACCTGTGCTTCTGACTTGTGCTTAGTCACTCAGTCTGGCCTGACTCTTTGCAACCCCATGGATTGTAGCCCTCCAGGCTCCTCTGTCCATGGGAATTCTCCAGGCAACAATACTGGAGTGGGTTGCCATGCCCTCCTCCAGGGGATTTTCTCAACTCAGGGATGGAGCCCAGGTCTCCCACATTGCATGTGGATTCTTTACCAACTGAGCCATTGGGGAAGCCTAAGAATACTGGAGTGGAAAGCCTATCCCTTCTCCAGGGGATCTTCCCAACCCAGGGATTGAACCAGGGTCTCCTGCACTGCAGGCGGATTTTTTACCAGTTGAGCTACGAGGGAAGCCCTGCTTCTGACCTACTGCCTGTAAATCAGAGGTTCTCAGGACCATCTCCTCAGGTTTGATTAATATGTTAGCACAGTTCACAGAACTCAAAAATATTTTATTTGATAGATTATTGGTTTATTAAAAAGTATATATCTCAAAAACAGTGAGATGGAAGAGATGTGTAGGGCAAGGTGTGGGAAAAGAATTTTGAGCTCCCTTGAGCTCTCTAGGCATATTCAGTTCAGTTCAGTTCAGTCGCTCAGTCATGTCCGACTCTTTGCTACCCCATGAATCGCAGCATGCCAACTCCTGGATCACTCAGATTCACGTCTATTGAGTCAGTGATACCATCCAGCGATCTCATCCTTTGTCATCCCCTTCTCCTCCTGCCCCCAATCCCTCCCAGCATCAGAGTCTTTTCCAATGAGTCAACTCTTCACATGAGGTCGTCAAAGTACTGGAGTTTCAGCTTTAGCATCATTCCTTCCAAAGAAATCCCAGGGCTGATCTCCTTCAGAATAGACTGGTTGGATCTCCTTGCAATCGAAGGGACTCTCAAGAGTATTCTTCAACACCTCAGTTCAAAAGCATCAATTCTTTGGTGCTCAGCTTTCTTCCAAGGAGTTCAGTTCAGTCAGTTCAGTCACTCAGTCATGTCCAACTCTTTGCGACCCCATGAATCACAGCACGCCAGGCCTCCCTGTCTATTACCATCTCCCAGAGTTCACTCAGACTCACGTCCATTGAGTCCATGATGCTATCCAGCCTTTCATCCTTTGTCATCCCCTTCTCCTCCTGCCCCCAATCCCTCCCAGCATCACAGTCTTTTCCAGTGAGTCAACTCTTCGCATGAGGTGGCCAAAGTACTGGAGCTTCAGCTTTAGCATCATTCCTTTCAAAATCCCAGGGCTGATCTCCTTTAGGATGGACTGGTTGGATCTCCTTGCAGTCCAAGGGACTCTCAAGAGTCTTCTCCAACACCACAGTTCAAAAGCATCAATTCTTCAGTGCTCAGCGTTCTTCACAGTCCAACTCTCACATCCATACATGACCACTGGAAAACCATAGCCTTGACTAGACGGACCTTAGTCGGCAAAGTAATATCTCTGCTTTTGAATATACTATCTAGGTTGGTCATAACTTTTCTTCCAAGGAGTAAGTGTCTTTTAATTTCATGGCTGCAATCATCATCTGCAGTGATTTGGGAGCCCAAACAAATAAAGTCTGACACTGTTTCCACTGTTTCCCCATCTATTTCCCATGAAGTGATGGGACCAAATGCCATGATCTTTGTTTTCTGAATGTTGAGCTTTAAGCCAACTTTTTAGCTCTCCTCTTTCACTTTCATCAAGAGGCTTTTTAGGTCCTCTTCACTTTCTGCCATAAGGGTGGTGTCATCTGCATATCTGAGGTTATTGATATTTCTCCCGGCAATCTTGATTCCAGCTTGTGTTTCTTCCAGTCCAGAGTTTCTCATGATGTACTCTGCATATAAGTTAAATAAGCAGGGTGACAATGTACAGCCTTGATGTACTCCTTTTCCTATTTGGAACCAGTCTGTTGTTCCATGTCCAGTTCTAACTGTTGCTTCCTGACCTGCATACAGATTTCTCAAGAGCCAGGTCAGGTGGTCTGGTATTCCCGTCTCTTTCAGAATTTTCCACAGTTTATTGTGATCCACACAGTCAAAGGCTTTGGCATAGTCAAGAAAGCAGAAATAGATGTTTTTCTGGAACTCTCTTGCTTTTTCCATGATCCAGGGGATGTTGGCAATTTGATCTTCTGGTTCCTCTGCCTTTTCTAAAACCAGCTTGAACATCTGGAAGTTCACAGTTCATGTATTGCTGAAGCGGGGCTTGGAGAATTTTGAGCATTACTTTACTAGCATGTGAGATGAATGCAATTGTGCGGTAGTTTGAGCATTCTTTGGCATTGCCTTTCTTTGGGATTGGAATGAAAACCGACCTTTTCCAGTCCTGTGGCCACTGCTGAGTTTTCCAAATTTGCTGGCATATTGAGTGCAGCACTTTCACAGCATCATCTTTCAGGATTTGAAATAGCTCAACTGGAATTCCACCACCTCCACTAGCTTTGTTCATAGTGATGCTTTCTAAGGCCCACTTGACTTCACATTCCAAGATGTCTGGCTCTAGATGAGTGATCACATCATCATGATTATCTGGGTCGTTAAGATCTTTTTTGTACAGTTCTTTGTGTATTCTTGTCACCTCTTCTTAATATCTTCTGCTTCTGTTAGGTCCATACTATTTCTGCCCTTTATCGAGCCCATCTTTGCATGAAATATTTCCTTGGTATCTCTAATTTTCTTAAAGAGATCTCTAGTCTTTCCCATTCTGCTGTTTTCCTCTATTTCTTTAATTTCATGGCTGCAGTCACTAACTGCAGTGATTTTGGAGCCCAGAAAAATAAAATCTGACACTGCTTCCACTGTTTCTCCATCTATTTCCCATGAAGTGATGGGACCAGATGCCATGATCTTTGCTTTCTGAGTGTTAGGGTTCAAGCCAACTTTTTCACTCTCCTCTTTCACTTTCATCAAGAGGCTTTTTAGGTCCTCTTCACTTTCTGCCATTAGGGTGGTGTCATCTGCATATCTGAGATTATTGATATTTCTCCCGGCAATCTTGATTCCAGCTTGTGTTTCTTCCAGCCCAGGGTTTCTCATGATATACTCTGTATAGAAGTTAAATAAGCAGGCTGACAATATACAGCCTTGACATACTCCTTTTCCTATTTGGAACTAGTCTTTTGTTCCATGTCCAGGTCTAACTGTTGCTTCCTGACTTGTATACAGGTTTCTCAAGAGGCAGGTCAGGTGGTCTGGTATTCCCATCTCTTTCAGCATTTTCCATAGTTTATTGTGATCCACAGTCAAAGGCTTTGGCATAGTCAAGAAAGCAGAAATAGATGTTTTTCTGGAACTCTCTTGCTTTTTTCCATGATCCAGCGGATGTTGGCAATTTGATCTCTGGTTCCTCTGCCTTTTCTAAAACCAGCTTGAACATCTGGAAGTTCACGGTTCACATATTGCTGAAGCCTGTTTTGGAGAATTTTGAGCATTACTTTACTAGCGTGTGAGATGAGTGCAATTGTGCGGTAGTTTGAGCATTCTTTGGGATTATGTGACTCTCCCTAAATCTCCTTTTGTTCACCAACTTGGAAGTTTTCCAAACCCCTTCCTTTTGGGGTTTTATGCAGGCTTCATTATATTAGCATGATTGATTAAACCACTAGCCATTAGTGATTGATTCAACACCTAGCCTCTTCCCTTCCCCAGAGTTTGAAGGGTCAAGATTGACATTTATAATCCTTTAATAGCTTTGTTGCTTCTTCTCGCAACCAATCCCCAGTACTTAGGTGCTTCCCAAAGGGCACAACATAGATATAACAAAAAATATTTAATATTCTCAACATCTAGGAGACTCTAAGAGTTTTAGGAGCTCTGTAATAGACCTAGGGATGAAGACCAAATATATATTTCTCATTATAAATCATAATATCATGATGCAAAATCACAAATCTTAATGACTAAAAATATTGAAAGCATAAACACATAAATCCTAATTATGAAGATTTCAGACAAATTCAATGGAACTTTTCTTATAGATGGATGAATGGGAAGAACTGCTTTGCAGTGCCATACTATTCTTCCAAGGGTGTGAATGTCTGAAGTGCAGAAACACTGGTTTGCATATTTCTAGGACTAATACAGCAGAATGGATTGTTGAATGAATTTGCTGAATAAATGAATTGATTAATCTATCCTACTTCTGTATTGATTGAGCCTGTCATCAAATATTTCCTGAGAAACTGATATTTTTTTTTCCATTTTAACAGGCTCAATAATACTAATGAGATATGAAATCTGCCAATTTTTCATGTGGAGTTAAACATAAATTAATAGTAATGACTCCATTTCCATTTTATCTATTTATTAATTATTCTTTCAATCATAGTTTTGAAAATATTATTTTTCTGTTATAACAGATGGCTTAAGCATCTGTATTTAGCCATTTTATTGTATCAAATGTACAATGTAAAGTGTATATGCTATCCAAATTGAGTGCAACCATTCAAGAATAAAATGAATTTGAGTTATTATCAACTGTTTCTACCAAATTTCCTTGAATGAAAAGAAATCTATTTGGCTTTAATAGCCCTCAGCTTTTGACATTTCTTTATAAGATGTTCTACCTTGATATTTTATTATAAAAAATAGTTTAATTTTTAATGTCAAATCTATCTATATCTGATACACACACATATGTGTGTGTGTTGTGTGCTTAGTCACCCACTCGTGTCTGACTATTTGCAATCTCGTGGATTGTAGCCCGTTAGGCTCCTCTGTCCATGGAATTTTCCAGGCAAGATTACTGGAGTGGGCTGTCATTCCCTTCTCCACAGGATTTTCCCGACCCAGGAATTGAACCAGTCTCCTGCATTGCAGGTGGATTCTTTACCAACTGAACTATCAAGGAAGCCCATATGTATCAGAAAGAATATTAATTTCCTTTTGGGGCATACATATAATTCTTTAAATAGATTTTTTTGCTTAGGAAATTATATTAAACAAAATTAATAATCTTGATAGTTGTGACTTCTAATCTTCTGGATGAGTTTCAGTTTTTTCTGCTAACTATTGCTCAGTCTTGATCCATGGCTCTTACGGCAATATCATTGAAATTCCTCAAACTGTTATATAGTACACTAAACTATCATGAGGAAATGCAGTGTATTGGTTAAGAACACAGCTCCTAAAATCAGACTCTCTGGCCATGAACACTAGCACCCAGATCACCAATGGAAAGAAAGCCCCAGAGCTCCAGCTCTAAAGTCTCTTGTCTCAAACAACTGATGTTTGTGTGCATTAGAACTGCCCCTACTATTCTTTAAAACAAAGAAGACTGGGCCCCACCCCAGGATTTCCTATTTAATAGGTCTGGTTTGGAGCTCAAGGCTTTAAATTTTTAACATGTTTCCAGGGGTTGCAAGTGAGGTTGTCTGTGCAGGGACCACCTTGGGAGGGAACTCTAAATCCAGGGTAAGCTGTTTTCCCAGCTTTACAACCATTATTAGTGGGAAGGAAAATGAAATTTGGGGATCTTACAATGCTCCAAAAACATCCCCACTGGACACTCTTTTTCAACAATGATAGTCTTACCATCTCATCTGCCATAGAAACACTGTGAAAATTAATCACATGGGTGTTATGATATTAAGCCCTGGACTCCAGGTGAGCCTTCATTGCCTGCATTCCAGTGCCTGGGCACTCTGTTTCACTTTTCTTTGTCCTATGTTTCTGGACTTTTCCAAAGTGTCCTCTGGAACTCACCGTCTGTCATCAACAAAATACTGCCTCTGCAGTATCCTCCAGTGAGGGCTACTTTCTCTCCCACACTTCCTACAATTTGACCTAGAGGTGGGATAGCTATCTTTCCTGCTGTTTATTTCCATTTCCAAATCTTTCTTCTTTTTCCTAAACTCCATCACCAGTTTTCAATTACTTGTCATTGGGTTTATATAATCTGATTATCCACCCTGGTGCAGTCATCCCTTAATATCTGATCAAAGCATCTTTATTCATTGAAGCTTTAATCACCCAGTTCACTTACTCTCTTTTGTAAAACTTCTGAATTAATTCTTGGTAATTTCCATCTCTAAGTAGAAAATTCTTTGAAAACTCTCTACTCCTAGCTTCTTGTATGATTGTACCCTCCACACTTTCTCAGTCACTCATTCTCAGGATATATCCTATTATTTTTTATTAACTATAACAACAAACCTTTCATTTTTTCTTAATTTCATGGATCCTGCTCTGATCTTGACTCTTTCCTTCAAGCTCATTCACAGAATTTTCTACCACCTGGGGCCCTACTGAATCTAGCAAACAAACTTTAACTGTTTTCTCCATTCTGCTTTTTGTGTGTGTGTTCATTCATGTCCAACTCTTCATATGGACTGTAACTCCCAGCATCTCCCATCCATGGGATTTTTAAGGCAGAAATGCTGGAGTGGGGTTGCCATTTCCTTCTCCAGTGGATCTTCCTGAACCGAGGATTGAACCCATGTCTCTTGCATCTACTGCATTGGCAGGCATATTATTTACCACTAGTTCCACCTGGGAAGCCCATTATGCTTTTTACTAAGGCTTCAAATTGTATGTAATTCAGACCACTTCTCACTGCCTTCACCACTGCTGCCCTGGTCTGAGACAATACCATCTCAGTTTCCTCATGTCTCCACCTCCAGTGCTGACCCAGTGGATTTTCAACAGAATAACTAGAGTTTAGAGTCTTCCTTTTATAAAATATCTGTCATACATCAACATGAATCCACCACGGTTTTTTTTTTTTTTTTAATCTGTCAGATAATGTCAGAAACAATTTCCAATCTGTGCCAAATTAAAGGACAAAAGCTCCTGTTAATAGCCAATATTGCCTCAACAATGACTGTGGTCAGGAATATTTGCACTTCAGTGTCTTTACACAAATTGTCTCCTTTGCTGGTGATCTTCATTGCCAAAATATGCATATGCTTGGCTCCCTGACCTCCTTTAGGTTCTTGCTAAAATGCCACCTTTCCACAAGATTTATTAATAAATCTAACTAAAGTTTCTGACCCAGGGATTCAACTCTGGTGGCTCAGACAGTAAAGAATCCTCCTGGAATGTGGGAGACCTGGGTTCAATCCTTGGGTTATGAATATCCTCTGGAGGAGGGCATGGCAACCCACTCCAGTATTCTTGCCTGGAAAATCCCCATGGACAGAGGATCCTGGAGGGCTACAGCCCTTGTGGTTGCAAAGAGTCAGGCACAATTGAGTGACTAAGCACACACACATAACTAAATTTGATTATACAGTTAACAGATTAAAAGAAACCTGACATAAGAAGAGAGAAAAATCAAGCAGGTCACCAAAATAGAAACCAGGAAAGCTGTCAAAAAATTTATGTCTCATAAATCTTCCATCATACTGATTTTAAATACTATTTTAGCAAGGTACTTGTGGGAGATTCAAATGAAAATAGAAGAAGGACATAAGCATAGCAATTCACTTACATCAGTGTGTTCAGAAACTTTCCTAATTACTGAAAATGTTGGATAATATAGATTTTTATCTTGAGATCCATGTGTCCAGCCAAGAAAAAGATCACAGTTATGAAGGATGAGGTGGGGGGGGAAATGGAAGTTGAAAATGGGGCCAACTGGAAATCCTTGCTACAAGGGCATAAATAATATCTGAATAATTGTAGACATATAATATCATAAAGATACTTATACTCCCAAAGGATGGAGTTTGCTTTACTAAATATTAGCACAGATTATTAAAAAAAAAGTCATGGAAATAACACTAACATGGTATGGAATGGAAATAATATGGGAATTAAAAGTGAAAAAGAATTAACATAATTAAGGTGTTCAAAAATAGGTATGCAAGTTTGTGGCAGACTTTCTGGTGGAAAAGTATCACAAGTCTAGGGATAAGTAGACATATTGGAATAATCATCTTAATTATGTGGAGAAAAGATATCTTATCTCATATCACATATAAAAACATGTTCCCCAATATTAATGGTTTAAATGTAAGAGTACAAAATATAAAAATAAAACATAATGTGAAAAACAATCTTTATTACTTTAAATGGGGAAGAATTTCTTAAGGCATTCCAACATTAAACATATAGGTAATCATTGAATAAATTTCACTCCATCAAAGTTAAGAATTTTTGACAAATGAACATAATAGACAAAGCAAAGGCTGACATATAGGGAGGTATTATTGCAATTTATGGGACCAACAAAGATTAAATACTTATATGCCTGTGTGTATGCTAAGTTGTTTGAGTTCTGTTCAACTCTGTGTGATCCTATAGACCATAGCATGCCAGATACCTCTGTCTATGGGATTTTTCAGGCAAGAACACTGGAGTGGATTACCATGCCCTCCTCAGGGGATCTTCCCAACCCAGGGATCAAACCTACATCTCGTACATCTCCTGCATTGGCAGGTGGGTTCTTTACCACCAGGGCCACCACAGAAGCCCAAATACTTATATACTATACATAAAAGTGATGGACTGTAGCCTACCAGGCTCCTCCACCCATGGGATTTTCAAGGCAAGAGTACTGGAGTGGGTTGCCATTTCCTTCTCCAGGGGACCTTCCCGACCCAGGGATTGAACCCTGTCTTCTGCATTGTAGGCAGATGCTTTACCATCTGAGCCACCAGGAAAGCCCACGTGTGTGTACGTGTTTGCACCCACCTTTTTGGTATGCGTGTGTACAGGTGCATGTCCATTGGTACTTGGTGATTTAACCATACTTTCTCTCCTGTGACTCAGATCATTTGCCAGTGTTTGCTGTCACTCAGTTTATCACCCCACATTGGCAAATCAGAAGCCCAGTTTTTCATTTTGTTTACCTATTTGTCACAAAGTTGTGGCGTATGCATGTCTATGTGTTTCTCATTTAGTCTCAGGTATAGTCATCATTGTCTGCCTCCTGAGTACATCAGTTCAGTTCAGTTCAGTTCAGTCACTCAGTCGTGTCCAACTCTTTGCGACCCCATGAATCGCAGCATGCCAGGCCTCCCTGTCCATCACCATCTCCCGGAGTTCACTCAGACTCGTGTCCATCGAGTCAGTGATGCCATCCAGCCATCTCATCCTCGGTCATCCCCTTCTCCTCCAGCCCCCAATCCCTCCCTGCATCAAAGTCTTTTCCAATGAGTCAGCTCTTCACATGAGGTGGCCAAAGTAGTGGAGTTTCAGCTTTAGCATCCTTCCTTCCAAAGAAATCCCAGGGTTGATCTCCTTCAGAATGGACTGGTTGGATCTCCTTGAGTACATAGGAAGGCAGATTCTTGTCTGTTTATATGTTGCCTTGCCATTAAAGACTAGATACACTATGAATATATATTTAAGAAATGCTTTTGCAAAATTCTAAAATGCTGAAAAACTGACATGAAGGCAATCAAGATTTTGTGGCTTTCCACAGTATTTTTGAAATACACACCTTCATTATACCTATATGCTTTGATTTAAAAACTAAAGCTTGTTCAATATTTTTTGACTGTTTCAATGAAAAATTACTCTAAGATGTTTAAACGCTTACAGTGTAGCCTTCTATTTCTCAGACTTTTGGTTATTAACACCATTTAATGTATAAGTGATGCTCTTTTAGACTGAATCCAATCAAACAACTGGAAGAGATATTTGATTCTATGTGGAATTTGAAGCTTCCTAATGGTTCCTTACTTCAGTTCAATTCAGCCACTCAGTCATGTCTGAGTGTTTGCGACCTCATGAATCGCAGCACACCAGGCCTCCCTGTCCATCACCAACTCCTGGAGTTCACTCAGACTCGCATCCATCGAGTCTGTGATGCCATCCAGCCATCTCATCCTCTGTAGTCCCCTTCTGTTCCTGCCCCCAATCCCTCCCAGCATCAGGGTATTTTCCAATGAGTCAACTCTTCGCATGAGGTGGCCAAAGTACTGCAGTTTCAGCTTTAGCATCAGTCCTTCCAATGAATACCCAGGACTGATCTCCTTTAGGATGGACTGGTTGGATCTCCTTGTAGTCCAAGGGATGCTCAAGAGTCATCTCCAACACCACAGTTCAAAAGCATCAATTCTTCAGCACTCAGCTTTCTTCACAGTCCAACTCTCACATCCATACATGATCACTGGAAAGACCATAGCCTTGACTAGATGGACCTTTGTTGGCAAAGTAATGTCTCTGCTTTTTAATATGCTATCTAGTTTGGTCATAACTACTCTTCCAAGGAGTAAGCGTCTTTTAATTTTATGGCTGGAATCACCGTCTGCAGTGATTTTGGAGCCCCCCAAAATAAAGTCTGACACTGTTTCCACTGTTTCCCCATCTATTTGCCATGAAGTGATGTGACCAGATGGTTCCTAAGACTACATAAAAAAAAGAAATTTCTAAGCTCTGCAGATATTGACAAATATTTGTATCAGTTTTGGCAAGATGCTTTCACCTTCCTTGAGACATTTCATACAACATATTACAACTCAATGCTCAAACTGTTGATATTTTTCTTACCAAGCATATATGTATAATTCTTTTCATACATTTTCAATTGATAAGTGATAGATTGTTTCCTATAATGATGCCTATCTTATGCAAAAGCTGTTTTATTTGTGCTTCATTATTCATGTGTTTTATTGGCAAACACTTTAAAATAGCTTCATCAAATATAAATTACAATGATTAATATAGCATACAAAATTAAATAGGAATAAGTATTTGCATTAAAAAAGGCTAACGTTTTAGTAACAAGGGCATACAAAGTGGTTTCCTTGACAACAAGAAATAATAAAAATTTATTTGTGAGTTTAAAATTATATTATCCCGTAATTCTAAGCATATTCTATTGTCTTTATCTTACTGCAAGAAAATTCCTTTGTACTAAACAAAAGTAGGTAAGATAATCCTGCCATTTAAAAGAACAAATTTTACCCAGATTCAGAGAATACAAAAGAAATGGGGATAAGCAAAATAGGTCTTGTTCAGTTTAAGTTAAAAATAATTATAAAAATATTCACTTAGTCTTTTTGAAAATATTAGCTTTTAGATAAATAAATATTACATAAAATGAACCTGAGATTAAGATTATTTATATCTGTTAGTTCCCCCAATGCATACCAAATGTAGATGTTTTCATAAAAATAAAGAATCAGATAATGGATTTTATGCAATTATTTAAATTATCAATTAGCATCATTATCTTTCATTTGAACATAATATTGTTAGTTGCAAAATAGAAGCCCTGCATCAGTATATTAATCAGATTTCTCCAGAAAATAGAACCAGTAGAATACATATGTATTAAGAGATTTAAGGAATTTGCTCATGTAACTGTGTGGACTGGCAAGTCCAAGATCTGTAGGCAAACTATGAAGTTGGAGATTAAGGTAAGAACTGATGTTGCAGTCTTAAGTCTAAAGGCTAGAAAACTAAAGCAGAATTTTTCTGTGTTACACTGTGGAGGTACAATTACTCTTCCCAGAAACCTGA
Organism: Oryx dammah; assembly: GCF_014754425.2. Lineage (NCBI taxonomy): Eukaryota > Metazoa > Chordata > Mammalia > Artiodactyla > Bovidae > Oryx > Oryx dammah. Next base: position 10,903,282 of record NW_024070204.1, read on the forward strand.
CTCTTTGCTCTTAAGGCTCTCTGTTGATGCGATGAGCATTGTGGAGGGTCATTCATGACTTAGAATCAACTGATTATAAATGTTAAGCTCATCTAAAAAATGCCTTTATAGCAGCACTTAGACAAGATTTTGAACAAACATCTCATTACCAGAGTCTAGTCAAATTAATGACATTAGTCATCACAAACAATAAATAAGATTTCAATTTCAAGTAAGAAAAGCCACAAATCAAAATGACTTGAATAGTAAAGATACTTGTTGTTAAGTAAGTTAAATCATGTCAAACTCTTTGTGACCCCCATGGACTGCAGCAAGCCAGGCTCCTCTGTCTTCCACTATCTCCTGGAGTTTGCTCAGATTTATGTGCATTGAGTTGGTGATGCTATCTAACCATTATTACTGCTTTACTGCCTGTCTTTGGATGTCTGCCTGTGCATCAGTTCAGTTCAGTTCAGTCGCTCAGTTGTGTTCGACTCTGCGACCCCATGAATCGCAGTACACCAGGCCTCCCTGTCCATCACCAACTCCTGGAGTTCACTAAAACTCGTGCATCAAGTCGGTGATGCCATCCAGCCATCTCATCCTCTGCTGTCCCCTTCTCCTCCTGCCCCCAATCCCTTCCAGCATCAGGCCGCTTTTCCAATGAGTCAACACTTCGCATGAGGTGGTCAAAGTATTGGAGTTTCAGCTTTAGCATCAGTCCTTCCAATGGACACCCAGAACTGGTCTCCTTTAGGATGGACTGGATGGATCTCCTTGCAGTCCAAGGGACTCTCAAGAGTCTTGTCCAACACCGCTGTTCAAAAGCATCAATTCCTTGGTGCTCAGCTTTCTTCACAGTCCAACTCACATCCATACATGACCATTGGAAAAACCATAGCCTTGACTAGATGGACCTTTGTTGGCAAAGTAATGTCTCTGCTTTTTAATATGCTATCTAGTTTGGTCATAACTTTTCTTCCAAGGAGTAAGTGTCTTTTAATTTCATGGCTGCAATCACCATCTGCAGTGATTTTGAAAAAAAAAAAAAAGTGAAAGCAAAGCCACTCAGTCATGTCTGACTCTTTGCGACCCCATGGACTGTAGCCTATCAGGCTCCTCTGTCCATGAGATTTTCCAGGTAAGAATACTGGAGTGGGTTGCCATTTCTTCTCCAGGGGATCTTCCCAACCCAGGGATCGAACCTGGGTCTCCTGCATTGGAGGCAGACGCTTTAACCTCTGAGCCACCAGGGAAGCCTGAAAATAAAGTCTGCCACTGTTTCCCCATCTATTTGCCATGCCGACTAAGGTCCGTATAGTCAAGCCTATGGTTTTTCCAGTAGTCATGTATGGATGAGAGAGTTGGACTGTGAAGAAGGCTGAGCACCGAAGAATTGATGCTTTTGAACTGTGCTGTTTGAGAAGACTCTTGAGAGTCCCTTGGACTGCAAGGAGATCCAACCAGTCCATTCTGAAGGAGATCAGCCCTGGGATTTCTTTGGAAGGAATGGTGCTAAAGCTGAAGCTCCAGTACTTTGGCCACCTCATGCGAAGAGTTGACTCATTGGAAAAGACTTTGATGCTGGGAGGGGTTGGGGGCAGGAGGAGAAGGGGACGACAGAGGATGAGATGGCTGGATGGCATCATGGACTCGATGGATGTGAGTCTGAGTGAACTCTGGGAGTTGGTGATGGACAGGGAGGCCTGGCGTGCTGCGAAATTCATGGGGTCACAAAGAGTTGGACATGACTGAGCGACTGAACTGAACTGAACTGAACTGGTGGGACTAGATGCCATGATCTTCGTTTTCTGAACGTTGAGTTTTAAGCCACCTTTTTCACTCTCCTCTTTCACTTTCATCAAGAGACTTTTTAGTTCCTCTTCACTTTCTGCCATAAGGGTGGTATCATCTGCATATTGGAGGTTATTGATATTTCTCCCAGCAATCTTGATTCCAGCTTGTGTTTCTTCCAGTCCAGAGTTTCTCATGATGTACTCCGCATATAAGTTAAATAAGTAGGGTGACAATATACAGCCTTGATGTACTCCTTTTCCTATTTGGAACCAGTCTGTTGTTCCACGTCCAGTTCTAACTGTTGCTTCCTGACCTGCCTACAGGTTTCTCAAGAGGCAGGTCAGGTGGTCTGGTATTCCCATCTCTTTCAGAATTTTCCACAGTTTATTGTGATCCACAC